>NW_026014592.1:0-283347 GCF_020379485.1 Brassica napus
TATTTGGATAAATAAAGTAGTGGAGAATCACCAGGAATGGAATATAAATCTCATAGGAATTAGGATGAAGAAGTTATCCCACTTTCAAATCAGGTGATCCCAGTTTTCCTGTTTGGGAATATGACAACTTCCTCGTCATTCTAATCAAACCAGGATGAATCGCGATGTAAGAAGCTGTATTTGGATACATAAAAAGTGGAGAATCACCAGGAAGTGGAATAAATCTCATAGGAATTAGGATGAAGAAGTTATCCCACTTTCAAATCAGGTGATCCCAGTTTTCCTGTTTGGGAATATGACAACTTCCTCGTCATTCTAATCAAACCAGGATGAATCGCGATGTAAGAAGCTGTATTTGGATACAAAAAGTAGTGGAGAATCACCAGGAAGTGGAATAATCTCATAGGAATTAGGATGAAGAAGTTATCCCACTTTCAAATCAGGTAATCCCAGTTTTCCTGTTTGGGAATATGACAACTTCCTCGTCATTCTGATCAAACCAGGATGAATCGCGATGTAAGAAGCTGTATTTGGATACATAAAGTAGTGGAGAATCACCAGGAAGTGGAATAAATCTCATAGGAATTAGGATGAAGAAGTTATCCCACTTTCAAATCAGGTGATCCCAGTTTTCCTGTTGGGGAATATGACAACTTCCTCGTCATTCTAATCAAACCAGGATGAATCGCGATGTAAGAAGCTGTATTTGGATACATAAAGAAGTGGAGAATCACCAGGAAGTGGAATAAATCTCATAGGAATTAGGATGAAGAAGTTATCCCACTTTCAAATCAGGTGATCCCAGTTTTCCTGTTTGGGAATATGACAACTTCCTCGTCATTCTAATCAAATCAGGATGAATCGATGATGTAAGAAGCTGTATTGGATACAAAAAGTAGTGGAGAATCACCAGGAAGTGGAATAATTCTCATAGGAATTAGGATGAAGAAGTTATCCCACTTTCAAATCAGGTGATCCCAGTTTCCTGTTTGGGAATATGACAACTTCCTCGTCATTCTAATCAAACCAGGATGAATCGCGATGTAAGAAGATGTATTTGGATACATAAAGAAGTGGAGAATCACCAGGAAGTGGAATAATCTCATAGGAATTAGGATGAAGAAGTTATCCCACTTTCAAATCAGGTGATCCCAGTTTTCCTGTTTGGGAATATGACAACTTCCTCGTCATTCTAATCAAACCAGGATGAATCGCGATGTAAAGTGTATTTGTATACAAAAAGTAGTGGAGAATCACCAGGAAGTGGAATAATTCTCATAGGAATTAGGATGAAGAAGTTATCCCACTTTCAAATCAGGTGATCCCAGTTTTCTGTTTGGGAATATGACAACTTCCTCGTCATTCTAATCAAACCAGGATGAATCGCGATGTAAGAAGCTGTATTTGATACAAAAAGTAGTGGAGAATCACCAGGAAGTGGAATAATTCTCATAGGAATTAGGATGAAGAAGTTATCCCACTTTCAAATCAGGTGATCCCAGTTTTCCTGTTTGGGAATATGACAACTTCCTCGTCATTCTAATCAAACCAGGATGAATCGCGATGTAAGAAGCTGTATTTGGATACATAAAGAGTGGAGAATCACCAGGAAGTGGAATAATCTCATAGGAATTAGGATGAAGAAGTTATCCCACTTTCAAATCAGGTGATCCCAGTTTTCCTGTTTGGGAATATGACAACTTCCTCGTCATTCTAATCAAATCAGGATGAATCGCGATGTAGAAGCTGTATTTGGATACAAAAAGTAGTGGAGAATCACCAGGAAGTGGAATAATCTCATAGGAATTAGGATGAAGAAGTTATCCCACTTTCAAATCAGGTGATCCCAGTTTTCCTGTTTGGGAATATGACAACTTCCTCGTCATTCTAATCAAACCAGGATGAATCGCGATGTAAGAAGCTATTTGGATACATAAAGAAGTGGAGAATCACCAGGAAGTGGAATAAATCTCATAGGAATTAGGATGAAGAAGTTATCCCACTTTCAAATCAGGTGATCCCAGTTTTCCTGTTTGGGAATATGACAACTTCCTCGTCATTCTAATCAAATCAGGATGAATCGCGATGTAAGAAGCTGTATTTGTATACAAAAAGTAGTGGAGAATCACCAGGAAGTGGAATAATTCTCATAGGAATTAGGATGAAGAAGTTATCCCACTTTCAAATCAGGTGATCCCAGTTTTCCTGTTTGGGAATATGACAACTTCCTCGTCATTCTAATCAAACCAGGATGAATCGCGATGTAAGAAGAGTATTTGGATACATAAAGAAGTGGAGAATCACCAGGAAGTGGAATAATTCTCATAGGAATTAGGATGAAGAAGTTATCCCACTTTCAAATCAGGTGATCCCAGTTTTCCTGTTTGGGAATATGACAACTTCCTCGTCATTCTAATCAAACCAGGATGAATCGCGATGTAAAGCTGTATTTGTATACAAAAAGTAGTGGAGAATCACCAGGAAGTGGAATAATCTCATAGGAATTAGGATGAAGAAGTTATCCCACTTTCAAATCAGGTGATCCCAGTTTTCCTGTTTGGGAATATGACAACTTCCTCGTCATTCTAATCAAACCAGGATGAATCGCGATGTAAGAAGCTGTATTTGGATACAAAAAGTAGTGGAGAATCACCAGGAAGTGGAATAATTCTCATAGGAATTAGGATGAAGAAGTTATCCCACTTTCAAATCAGGTGATCCCAGTTTTCCTGTTTGGGAATATGACAACTTCCTCGTCATTCTAATCAAACCAGGATGAATCGTGATGTAAGAAGCTGTATTTGGATACATAAAGTAGTGGAGAATCACCAGGAAGTGGAATAATCTCATAGGAATTAGGATGAAGAAGTTATCCCACTTTCAAATCAGGTGATCCCAGTTTTCCTGTTTGGGAATATGACAACTTCCTCGTCATTCTAATCAAACCAGGATGAATCGCGATGTAAGAAGATGTTTTGGATACATAAAGAAGTGGAGAATCACCAGGAAGTGGAATATATCTCATAGGAATTAGGATGAAGAAGTTATCCCACTTTCAAATCAGGTGATCCCAGTTTTCCTGTTTGGGAATATGACAACTTCCTCGTCATTCTAATCAAATCAGGATGAATCGCGATGTAAGAAGCTGTATTTGGATACAAAAAGTAGTGGAGAATCACCAGGAAGTGGAATAATTCTCATAGGAATTAGGATGAAGAAGTTATCCCACTTTCAAATCAGGTGATCCCAGTTTTCCTGTTTGGGAATATGACAACTTCCTCGTCATTCTAATCAAACCAGGATGAATCGCGATGTAAGAAGATGTATTTGGATACATAAAGAGTGGAGAATCACCAGGAAGTGGAATAAATCTCATAGGAATTAGGATGAAGAAGTTATCCCACTTTCAAATCAGGTGATCCCAGTTTTCCTGTTTGGGAATATGACAACTTCCTCGTCATTCTAATCAAATCAGGATGAATCGCGATGTAAGAAGCTGTATTTGTATACAAAAGTAGTGGAGAATCACCAGGAAGTGGAATAATCTCATAGGAATTAGGATGAAGAAGTTATCCCACTTTCAAATCAGGTGATCCCAGTTTTCCTGTTTGGGAATATGACAACTTCCTCGTCATTCTAATCAAACCAGGATGAATCGCGATGTAAGAAGATGTATTTGGATACATAAAGAAGTGGAGAATCACCAGGAAGTGGAATAAATCTCATAGGAATTAGGATGAAGAAGTTATCCCACTTTCAAATCAGGTGATCCCAGTTTTCCTGTTTGGGAATATGACAACTTCCTCGTCATTCTAATCAAATCAGGATGAATCGCGATGTAAGAAACTGTATTTGTATAAAAAGTAGTGGAGAATCACCAGGAAGTGGAATAATTCTCATAGGAATTAGGATGAAGAAGTTATCCCACTTTCAAATCAGGTGATCCCAGTTTTCCTGTTTGGGAATATGACAACTTCCTCGTCATTCTAATCAAACCAGGATGAATCGCGATGTAAGAAGATGTATTTGGATACATAAAGAAGTGGAGAATCACCAGGAAGTGGAATAAATCTCATAGGAATTAGGATGAAGAAGTTATCCCACTTTCAAATCAGGTGATCCCAGTTTTCCTGTTTGGGAATATGACAACTTCCTCGTCATTCTAATCAAATCAGGATGAATCGCGATGTAAGAAGCTGTATTTGTATACAAAAAGTAGTGGAGAATCACCAGGAAGTGGAATAATTCTCATAGGAATTAGGATGAAGAAGTTATCCCACTTTCAAATCAGGTGATCCCAGTTTTCCTGTTTGGGAATATGACAACTTCCTCGTCATTCTAATCAAACCAGGATGAATCGCGATGTAAGAAGATGTATTTGGATACATAAAGAAGTGGAGAATCACCAGGAAGTGGAATAATCTCATAGGAATTAGGATGAAGAAGTTATCCCACTTTCAAATCAGGTGATCCCAGTTTTCCTGTTTGGGAATATGACAACTTCCTCGTCATTCTAATCAAATCAGGATGAATCGCGATGTAAGAAGCTGTATTTGTATACAAAAGTAGTGGAGAATCACCAGGAAGTGGAATAATTCTCATAGGAATTAGGATGAAGAAGTTATCCCACTTTCAAATCAGGTGATCCCAGTTTTCCTGTTTGGGAATATGACAACTTCCTCGTCATTCTAATCAAACCAGGATGAATCGCGATGTAAGAAGATGTATTTGGATACATAAAGAAGTGGAGAATCACCAGGAAGTGGAATAAATCTCATAGGAATTAGGATGAAGAAGTTATCCCACTTTCAAATCAGGTGATCCCAGTTTTCCTGTTTGGGAATATGACAACTTCCTCGTCATTCTAATCAAACCAGGATGAATCGCGATGTAAGAAGCTGTATTTGTATACAAAAGTAGTGGAGAATCACCAGGAAGTGGAATAATTCTCATAGGAATTAGGATGAAGAAGTTATCCCACTTTCAAATCAGGTGATCCCAGTTTTCCTGTTTGGGAATATGACAACTTCCTCGTCATTCTAATCAAACCAGGATGAATCGCGATGTAAGAAGCTGTATTTGGATACATAAAGTAGTGGAGAATCACCAGGAAGTGGAATAATCTCATAGGAATTAGGATGAAGAAGTTATCCCACTTTCAAATCAGGTGATCCCAGTTTTCCTGTTTGGGAATATGACAACTTCCTCGTCATTCTAATCAAACCAGGATGAATCGCGATGTAAGAAGCTGTATTTGGATACATAAAGAAGTGGAGAATCACCAGGAAGTGGAATAAATCTCATAGGAATTAGGATGAAGAAGTTATCCCACTTTCAAATCAGGTGATCCCAGTTTTCCTGTTTGGGAATATGACAACTTCCTCGTCATTCTAATCAAACAGGATGAATCGCGATGTAAGAAGCTGTATTTGTATACAAAAAGTAGTGGAGAATCACCAGGAAGTGGAATAATTCTCATAGGAATTAGGATGAAGAAGTTATCCCACTTTCAAATCAGGTGATCCCAGTTTTCCTGTTTGGGAATATGACAACTTCCTCGTCATTCTAATCAAACCAGGATGAATCGCGATGTAAGAAGATGTATTTGGATACATAAAGAAGTGGAGAATCACCAGGAAGTGGAATAAATCTCATAGGAATTAGGATGAAGAAGTTATCCCACTTTCAAATCAGGTGATCCCAGTTTTCCTGTTTGGGAATATGACAACTTCCTCGTCATTCTAATCAAACCAGGATGAATCGCGATGTAAGAAGCTGTATTTGGATACATAAAGTAGTGGAGAATCACCAGGAAGTGGAATAAATCTCATAGGAATTAGGATGAAGAAGTTATCCCACTTTCAAATCAGGTGATCCCAGTTTTCCTGTTTGGGAATATGACAACTTCCTCGTCATTCTAATCAAACCAGGATGAATCGCGATGTAAGAAGCTGTATTTGGATACAAAAAGTAGTGGAGAATCACCAGGAAGTGGAATAAATCTCATAGGAATTAGGATGAAGAAGTTATCCCACTTTCAAATCAGGTGATCCCAGTTTTCCTGTTTGGGAATATGACAACTTCCTCGTCATTCTAATCAAATCAGGATGAATCGCGATGTAAGAAGCTGTATTTGTATACAAAAAGTAGTGGAGAATCACCAGGAAGTGGAATAATTCTCATAGGAATTAGGATGAAGAAGTTATCCCACTTTCAAATCAGGTGATCCCAGTTTTCCTGTTTGGGAATATGACAACTTCCTCGTCATTCTAATCAAACCAGGATGAATCGCGATGTAAGAAGCTGTATTTGGATACATAAAGAAGTGGAGAATCACCAGGAAGTGGAATAAATCTCATAGGAATTAGGATGAAGAAGTTATCCCACTTTCAAATCAGGTGATCCCAGTTTTCCTGTTTGGGAATATGACAACTTCCTCGTCATTCTAATCAAACCAGGATGAATCGCGATGTAAGAAGCTGTATTTGGATACAAAAAGTAGTGGAGAATCACCAGGAAGTGGAATAATCTCATAGGAATTAGGATGAAGAAGTTATCCCACTTTCAAATCAGGTGATCCCAGTTTTCCTGTTTGGGAATATGACAACTTCCTCGTCATTCTAATCAAACCAGGATGAATCGCGATGTAAGAAGCTGTATTTGGATACATAAAGTAGTGGAGAATCACCAGGAAGTGGAATAATTCTCATAGGAATTAGGATGAAGAAGTTATCCCACTTTCAAATCAGGTGATCCCAGTTTTCCTGTTTGGGAATATGACAACTTCCTCGTCATTCTAATCAAACCAGGATGAATCGCGATGTAAGAAGCTGTATTTGGATACATAAAGAAGTGGAGAATCACCAGGAAGTGGAATAATCTCATAGGAATTAGGATGAAGAAGTTATCCCACTTTCAAATCAGGTGATCCCAGTTTTCCTGTTTGGGAATATGACAACTTCCTCGTCATTCTAATCAAATCAGGATGAATCGCGATGTAAGAAGCTGTATTTGGATACAAAAGTAGTGGAGAATCACCAGGAAGTGGAATAATTCTCATAGGAATTAGGATGAAGAAGTTATCCCACTTTCAAATCAGGTGATCCCAGTTTTCCTGTTTGGGAATATGACAACTTCCTCGTCATTCTAATCAAACCAGGATGAATCGCGATGTAAGAAGATGTATTTGGATACATAAAGAAGTGGAGAATCACCAGGAAGTGGAATAATCTCATAGGAATTAGGATGAAGAAGTTATCCCACTTTCAAATCAGGTGATCCCAGTTTTCCTGTTTGGGAATATGACAACTTCCTCGTCATTCTAATCAAATCAGGATGAATCGCGATGTAAGAAGCTGTATTTGTATACAAAAAGTAGTGGAGAATCACCAGGAAGTGGAATAATTCTCATAGGAATTAGGATGAAGAAGTTATCCCACTTTCAAATCAGGTGATCCCAGTTTTCCTGTTTGGGAATATGACAACTTCCTCGTCATTCTAATCAAACCAGGATGAATCGCGATGTAAGAAGATGTATTTGGATACATAAAGAAGTGGAGAATCACCAGGAAGTGGAATAAATCTCATAGGAATTAGGATGAAGAAGTTATCCCACTTTCAAATCAGGTGATCCCAGTTTTCCTGTTTGGGAATATGACAACTTCCTCGTCATTCTAATCAAATCAGGATGAATCGCGATGTAAGAAGCTGTATTTGTATACAAAAGTAGTGGAGAATCACCAGGAAGTGGAATAATTCTCATAGGAATTAGGATGAAGAAGTTATCCCACTTTCAAATCAGGTGATCCCAGTTTTCCTGTTTGGGAATATGACAACTTCCTCGTCATTCTAATCAAACCAGGATGAATCGCGATGTAAGAAGATGTATTTGGATACATAAAGAAGTGGAGAATCACCAGGAAGTGGAATAATCTCATAGGAATTAGGATGAAGAAGTTATCCCACTTTCAAATCAGGTGATCCCAGTTTTCCTGTTTGGGAATATGACAACTTCCTCGTCATTCTAATCAAATCAGGATGAATCGCGATGTAAGAAGCTGTATTTGTATACAAAAAGTAGTGGAGAATCACCAGGAAGTGGAATAATTCTCATAGGAATTAGGATGAAGAAGTTATCCCACTTTCAAATCAGGTGATCCCAGTTTTCCTGTTTGGGAATATGACAACTTCCTCGTCATTCTAATCAAACCAGGATGAATCGCGATGTAAGAAGATGTATTTGGATACATAAAGAAGTGGAGAATCACCAGGAAGTGGAATAAATCTCATAGGAATTAGGATGAAGAAGTTATCCCACTTTCAAATCAGGTGATCCCAGTTTTCCTGTTTGGGAATATGACAACTTCCTCGTCATTCTAATCAAATCAGGATGAATCGCGATGTAAGAAGCTGTATTTGTATACAAAAAGTAGTGGAGAATCACCAGGAAGTGGAATAATTCTCATAGGAATTAGGATGAAGAAGTTATCCCACTTTCAAATCAGGTGATCCCAGTTTTCCTGTTTGGGAATATGACAACTTCCTCGTCATTCTAATCAAACCAGGATGAATCGCGATGTAAGAAGATGTATTTGGATACATAAAGAAGTGGAGAATCACCAGGAAGTGGAATAATCTCATAGGAATTAGGATGAAGAAGTTATCCCACTTTCAAATCAGGTGATCCCAGTTTTCCTGTTTGGGAATATGACAACTTCCTCGTCATTCTAATCAAACCAGGATGAATCGCGATGTAAGAAGATGTATTTGGATACATAAAGAAGTGGAGAATCACCAGGAAGTGGAATAATATCTCATAGGAATTAGGATGAAGAAGTTATCCCACTTTCAAATCAGGTGATCCCAGTTTTCCTGTTTGGGAATATGACAACTTCCTCGTCATTCTAATCAAATCAGGATGAATCGCGATGTAAGAAGCTGTATTTGGATACAAAAAGTAGTGGAGAATCACCAGGAAGTGGAATAATAATCTCATAGGAATTAGGATGAAGAAGTTATCCCACTTTCAAATCAGGTGATCCCAGTTTTCCTGTTTGGGAATATGACAACTTCCTCGTCATTCTAATCAAACCAGGATGAATCGCGATGTAAGAAGCTGTATTTGGATACATAAAGAAGTGGAGAATCACCAGGAAGTGGAATAAATCTCATAGGAATTAGGATGAAGAAGTTATCCCACTTTCAAATCAGGTGATCCCAGTTTTCCTGTTTGGGAATATGACAACTTCCTCGTCATTCTAATCAAACCAGGATGAATCGCGATGTAAGAAGCTGTATTTGGATACATAAAGAAGTGGAGAATCACCAGGAAGTGGAATAAATCTCATAGGAATTAGGATGAAGAAGTTATCCCACTTTCAAATCAGGTGATCCCAGTTTTCCTGTTTGGGAATATGACAACTTCCTCGTCATTCTAATCAAATCAGGATGAATCGCGATGTAAGAAGCTGTATTTGTATACAAAAAGTAGTGGAGAATCACCAGGAAGTGGAATAAATCTCATAGGAATTAGGATGAAGAAGTTATCCCACTTTCAAATCAGGTGATCCCAGTTTTCCTGTTTGGGAATATGACAACTTCCTCGTCATTCTAATCAAATCAGGATGAATCGCGATGTAAGAAGCTGTATTTGTATACAAAAAGTAGTGGAGAATCACCAGGAAGTGGAATAATTCTCATAGGAATTAGGATGAAGAAGTTATCCCACTTTCAAATCAGGTGATCCCAGTTTTCCTGTTTGGGAATATGACAACTTCCTCGTCATTCTAATCAAACCAGGATGAATCGCGATGTAAGAAGCTGTATTTGGATACATAAAGAAGTGGAGAATCACCAGGAAGTGGAATAAATCTCATAGGAATTAGGATGAAGAAGTTATCCCACTTTCAAATCAGGTGATCCCAGTTTTCCTGTTTGGGAATATGACAACTTCCTCGTCATTCTAATCAAATCAGGATGAATCGCGATGTAAGAAGCTGTATTTGTATACAAAAAGTAGTGGAGAATCACCAGGAAGTGGAATAATTCTCATAGGAATTAGGATGAAGAAGTTATCCCACTTTCAAATCAGGTGATCCCAGTTTTCCTGTTTGGGAATATGACAACTTCCTCGTCATTCTAATCAAACCAGGATGAATCGCGATGTAAGAAGCTGTATTTGGATACATAAAGTAGTGGAGAATCACCAGGAAGTGGAATAATTCTCATAGGAATTAGGATGAAGAAGTTATCCCACTTTCAAATCAGGTGATCCCAGTTTTCCTGTTTGGGAATATGACAACTTCCTCGTCATTCTAATCAAACCAGGATGAATCGCGATGTAAGAAGATGTATTTGGATACATAAAGAAGTGGAGAATCACCAGGAAGTGGAATAATCTCATAGGAATTAGGATGAAGAAGTTATCCCACTTTCAAATCAGGTGATCCCAGTTTTCCTGTTTGGGAATATGACAACTTCCTCGTCATTCTAATCAAATCAGGATGAATCGCGATGTAAGAAGCTGTATTTGTATACAAAAGTAGTGGAGAATCACCAGGAAGTGGAATAATTCTCATAGGAATTAGGATGAAGAAGTTATCCCACTTTCAAATCAGGTGATCCCAGTTTTCCTGTTTGGGAATATGACAACTTCCTCGTCATTCTAATCAAACCAGGATGAATCGCGATGTAAGAAGATGTATTTGGATACATAAAGAAGTGGAGAATCACCAGGAAGTGGAATAATCTCATAGGAATTAGGATGAAGAAGTTATCCCACTTTCAAATCAGGTGATCCCAGTTTTCCTGTTTGGGAATATGACAACTTCCTCGTCATTCTAATCAAATCAGGATGAATCGCGATGTAAGAAGCTGTATTTGTATACAAAAAGTAGTGGAGAATCACCAGGAAGTGGAATAATTCTCATAGGAATTAGGATGAAGAAGTTATCCCACTTTCAAATCAGGTGATCCCAGTTTTCCTGTTTGGGAATATGACAACTTCCTCGTCATTCTAATCAAACCAGGATGAATCGCGATGTAAGAAGATGTATTTGGATACATAAAGAAGTGGAGAATCACCAGGAAGTGGAATAAATCTCATAGGAATTAGGATGAAGAAGTTATCCCACTTTCAAATCAGGTGATCCCAGTTTTCCTGTTTGGGAATATGACAACTTCCTCGTCATTCTAATCAAATCAGGATGAATCGCGATGTAAGAAGCTGTATTTGTATACAAAAAGTAGTGGAGAATCACCAGGAAGTGGAATAATTCTCATAGGAATTAGGATGAAGAAGTTATCCCACTTTCAAATCAGGTGATCCCAGTTTTCCTGTTTGGGAATATGACAACTTCCTCGTCATTCTAATCAAACCAGGATGAATCGCGATGTAAGAAGATGTATTTGGATACATAAAGAAGTGGAGAATCACCAGGAAGTGGAATAAATCTCATAGGAATTAGGATGAAGAAGTTATCCCACTTTCAAATCAGGTGATCCCAGTTTTCCTGTTTGGGAATATGACAACTTCCTCGTCATTCTAATCAAATCAGGATGAATCGCGATGTAAGAAGCTGTATTTGTATACAAAAAGTAGTGGAGAATCACCAGGAAGTGGAATAATTCTCATAGGAATTAGGATGAAGAAGTTATCCCACTTTCAAATCAGGTGATCCCAGTTTTCCTGTTTGGGAATATGACAACTTCCTCGTCATTCTAATCAAACCAGGATGAATCGCGATGTAAGAAGATGTATTTGGATACATAAAGAAGTGGAGAATCACCAGGAAGTGGAATAAATCTCATAGGAATTAGGATGAAGAAGTTATCCCACTTTCAAATCAGGTGATCCCAGTTTTCCTGTTTGGGAATATGACAACTTCCTCGTCATTCTAATCAAATCAGGATGAATCGCGATGTAAGAAGCTGTATTTGTATACAAAAAGTAGTGGAGAATCACCAGGAAGTGGAATAATTCTCATAGGAATTAGGATGAAGAAGTTATCCCACTTTCAAATCAGGTGATCCCAGTTTTCCTGTTTGGGAATATGACAACTTCCTCGTCATTCTAATCAAACCAGGATGAATCGCGATGTAAGAAGATGTATTTGGATACATAAAGAAGTGGAGAATCACCAGGAAGTGGAATAATCTCATAGGAATTAGGATGAAGAAGTTATCCCACTTTCAAATCAGGTGATCCCAGTTTTCCTGTTTGGGAATATGACAACTTCCTCGTCATTCTAATCAAATCAGGATGAATCGCGATGTAAGAAGCTGTATTTGGATACATAAAGAAGTGGAGAATCACCAGGAAGTGGAATAAATCTCATAGGAATTAGGATGAAGAAGTTATCCCACTTTCAAATCAGGTGATCCCAGTTTTCCTGTTTGGGAATATGACAACTTCCTCGTCATTCTAATCAAATCAGGATGAATCGCGATGTAAGAAGCTGTATTTGTATACAAAAAGTAGTGGAGAATCACCAGGAAGTGGAATAATTCTCATAGGAATTAGGATGAAGAAGTTATCCCACTTTCAAATCAGGTGATCCCAGTTTTCCTGTTTGGGAATATGACAACTTCCTCGTCATTCTAATCAAACCAGGATGAATCGCGATGTAAGAAGATGTATTTGGATACATAAAGAAGTGGAGAATCACCAGGAAGTGGAATAAATCTCATAGGAATTAGGATGAAGAAGTTATCCCACTTTCAAATCAGGTGATCCCAGTTTTCCTGTTTGGGAATATGACAACTTCCTCGTCATTCTAATCAAACCAGGATGAATCGCGATGTAAGAAGCTGTATTTGGATACATAAAGAAGTGGAGAATCACCAGGAAGTGGAATAAATCTCATAGGAATTAGGATGAAGAAGTTATCCCACTTTCAAATCAGGTGATCCCAGTTTTCCTGTTTGGGAATATGACAACTTCCTCGTCATTCTAATCAAATCAGGATGAATCGCGATGTAAGAAGCTGTATTTGTATACAAAAAGTAGTGGAGAATCACCAGGAAGTGGAATAAATCTCATAGGAATTAGGATGAAGAAGTTATCCCACTTTCAAATCAGGTGATCCCAGTTTTCCTGTTTGGGAATATGACAACTTCCTCGTCATTCTAATCAAATCAGGATGAATCGCGATGTAAGAAGCTGTATTTGTATACAAAAAGTAGTGGAGAATCACCAGGAAGTGGAATAATTCTCATAGGAATTAGGATGAAGAAGTTATCCCACTTTCAAATCAGGTGATCCCAGTTTTCCTGTTTGGGAATATGACAACTTCCTCGTCATTCTAATCAAACCAGGATGAATCGCGATGTAAGAAGCTGTATTTGGATACATAAAGAAGTGGAGAATCACCAGGAAGTGGAATAAATCTCATAGGAATTAGGATGAAGAAGTTATCCCACTTTCAAATCAGGTGATCCCAGTTTTCCTGTTTGGGAATATGACAACTTCCTCGTCATTCTAATCAAATCAGGATGAATCGCGATGTAAGAAGCTGTATTTGTATACAAAAAGTAGTGGAGAATCACCAGGAAGTGGAATAATTCTCATAGGAATTAGGATGAAGAAGTTATCCCACTTTCAAATCAGGTGATCCCAGTTTTCCTGTTTGGGAATATGACAACTTCCTCGTCATTCTGATCAAACCAGGATGAATCGCGATGTAAGAAGATGTATTTGGATACATAAAGAAGTGGAGAATCACCAGGAAGTGGAATAATTCTCATAGGAATTAGGATGAAGAAGTTATCCCACTTTCAAATCAGGTGATCCCAGTTTTCCTGTTTGGGAATATGACAACTTCCTCGTCATTCTAATCAAATCAGGATGAATCGCGATGTAAAAGCTGTATTTGTATACAAAAAGTAGTGGAGAATCACCAGGAAGTGGAATAATTCTCATAGGAATTAGGATGAAGAAGTTATCCCACTTTCAAATCAGGTGATCCCAGTTTTCCTGTTTGGGAATATGACAACTTCCTCGTCATTCTAATCAAACCAGGATGAATCGCGATGTAAGAAGCTGTATTTGGATACAAAAAGTAGTGGAGAATCACCAGGAAGTGGAATAATTCTCATAGGAATTAGGATGAAGAAGTTATCCCACTTTCAAATCAGGTGATCCCAGTTTTCCTGTTTGGGAATATGACAACTTCCTCGTCATTCTAATCAAACCAGGATGAATCGCGATGTAAGAAGATGTATTTGGATACATAAAGAGTGGAGAATCACCAGGAAGTGGAATAATCTCATAGGAATTAGGATGAAGAAGTTATCCACTTTCAAATCAGGTGATCCCAGTTTTCCTGTTTGGGAATATGACAACTTCCTCGTCATTCTAATCAAATCAGGATGAATCGCGATGTAAGAAGATGTATTTGGATACATAAAGAAGTGGAGAATCACCAGGAAGTGGAATAAATCTCATAGGAATTAGGATGAAGAAGTTATCCCACTTTCAAATCAGGTGATCCCAGTTTTCCTGTTTGGGAATATGACAACTTCCTCGTCATTCTAATCAAATCAGGATGAATCGCGATGTAAGAAGCTGTATTTGTATACAAAAAGTAGTGGAGAATCACCAGGAAGTGGAATAATTCTCATAGGAATTAGGATGAAGAAGTTATCCCACTTTCAAATCAGGTGATCCCAGTTTTCCTGTTTGGGAATATGACAACTTCCTCGTCATTCTAATCAAACCAGGATGAATCGCGATGTAAGAAGATGTATTTGGATACATAAAGAAGTGGAGAATCACCAGGAAGTGGAATAAATCTCATAGGAATTAGGATGAAGAAGTTATCCCACTTTCAAATCAGGTGATCCCAGTTTTCCTGTTTGGGAATATGACAACTTCCTCGTCATTCTAATCAAATCAGGATGAATCGCGATGTAAGAAGCTGTATTTGTATACAAAAAGTAGTGGAGAATCACCAGGAAGTGGAATAATTCTCATAGGAATTAGGATGAAGAAGTTATCCCACTTTCAAATCAGGTGATCCCAGTTTTCCTGTTTGGGAATATGACAACTTCCTCGTCATTCTAATCAAACCAGGATGAATCGCGATGTAAGAAGATGTATTTGGATACATAAAGAAGTGGAGAATCACCAGGAAGTGGAATAAATCTCATAGGAATTAGGATGAAGAAGTTATCCCACTTTCAAATCAGGTGATCCCAGTTTTCCTGTTTGGGAATATGACAACTTCCTCGTCATTCTAATCAAATCAGGATGAATCGCGATGTAAGAAGCTGTATTTGTATACAAAAAGTAGTGGAGAATCACCAGGAAGTGGAATAATTCTCATAGGAATTAGGATGAAGAAGTTATCCCACTTTCAAATCAGGTGATCCCAGTTTTCCTGTTTGGGAATATGACAACTTCCTCGTCATTCTAATCAAACCAGGATGAATCGCGATGTAAGAAGATGTATTTGGATACATAAAGAAGTGGAGAATCACCAGGAAGTGGAATAATCTCATAGGAATTAGGATGAAGAAGTTATCCCACTTTCAAATCAGGTGATCCCAGTTTTCCTGTTTGGGAATATGACAACTTCCTCGTCATTCTAATCAAATCAGGATGAATCGCGATGTAAGAAGCTGTATTTGGATACATAAAGAAGTGGAGAATCACCAGGAAGTGGAATATATCTCATAGGAATTAGGATGAAGAAGTTATCCCACTTTCAAATCAGGTGATCCCAGTTTTCCTGTTTGGGAATATGACAACTTCCTCGTCATTCTAATCAAACCAGGATGAATCGCGATGTAAGAAGCTGTATTTGGATACAAAAAGTAGTGGAGAATCACCAGGAAGTGGAATAAATCTCATAGGAATTAGGATGAAGAAGTTATCCCACTTTCAAATCAGGTGATCCCAGTTTTTCTGTTTGGGAATATGACAACTTCCTCGTCATTCTAATCAAATCAGGATGAATCGCGATGTAAGAAGCTGTATTTGTATACAAAAAGTAGTGGAGAATCACCAGGAAGTGGAATAATTCTCATAGGAATTAGGATGAAGAAGTTATCCCACTTTCAAATCAGGTGATCCCAGTTTTCCTGTTTGGGAATATGACAACTTCCTCGTCATTCTAATCAAACCAGGATGAATCGCGATGTAAGAAGATGTATTTGGATACATAAAGAAGTGGAGAATCACCAGGAAGTGGAATAATCTCATAGGAATTAGGATGAAGAAGTTATCCCACTTTCAAATCAGGTGATCCCAGTTTTCCTGTTTGGGAATATGACAACTTCCTCGTCATTCTAATCAAAACAGGATGAATCGCGATGTAAGAAGCTGTATTTGTATACAAAAAGTAGTGGAGAATCACCAGGAAGTGGAATAATTCTCATAGGAATTAGGATGAAGAAGTTATCCCACTTTCAAATCAGGTGATCCCAGTTTTCCTGTTTGGGAATATGACAACTTCCTCGTCATTCTAATCAAATCAGGATGAATCGCGATGTAAGAAGATGTATTTGGATACATAAAGAAGTGGAGAATCACCAGGAAGTGGAATAATTCTCATAGGAATTAGGATGAAGAAGTTATCCCACTTTCAAATCAGGTGACCCCAGTTTTCCTGTTTGGGAATATGACAACTTCCTCGTCATTCTAATCAAATCAGGATGAATCGCGATGTAAGAAGCTGTATTTGTATACAAAAAGTAGTGGAGAATCACCAGGAAGTGGAATAATTCTCATAGGAATTAGGATGAACAAGTTATCCCACTTTCAAATCAGGTGATCCCAGTTTTCCTGTTTGGGAATATGACAACTTCCTCGTCATTCTAATCAAACCAGGATGAATCGCGATGTAAGAAGATGTATTTGGATACATAAAGAAGTGGAGAATCACCAGGAAGTGGAATTAATCTCATAGGAATTAGGATGAAGAAGTTAATCCACTTTAAAATCAGGTGACCCCAGTTTTCCTGTTTGGGAATATGACAACTTCCTCGTCATTCTAATCAAATCAGGATTAATCGCGATGTAAGAAGATGTTTTTGGATACATAAAGAAGTGGAGAATTGTGAGTTTTTCAGAGCACAGGTTGTGTGGGTGTGGTGAATCAACCTCCACAGGTTGGGACTGAGTCTTGTTCAAAAATGGAAGAGAATAACAAAGAGACTGATGGAAGAATAAGAATGGTGTGAGATTAAGAGACTTTGGGTGAGAGATTGAGAGATTAGAGAGATTGAGAGATTAGGTAACCAGAGAATAGAGATTGGGAGATTCAAAGTAACCAAAGACTATGAAGGAGAAGGGGAAATCCCCCTAACTCTCTTAAGAGTTACAAATCGCCATATACATCTGTTTATATAGACTTTTACAATCTGAGACATCATAAACCTATATCTAATGGCTGTAAATAACTTAAGAGGAATGGATGGTGTAGATGAGCTAGTCTTGTTGCAATCTGTGTAGTTGAATCTGATTGGCTGAAGCAGCTGGCGCCTATCTTTAATTCAAACCAGGGCTGTGCTGTGATTGGCTCTCCTTAAGCTCTTCCTAATCTGTCCACAGATCAGTCTAGGTTCATGGTCGTGGCTCCCCTTGCCTTTACAGTCAAAGCCAGCCTGTCCCATGACCAAACTCTCCAATCATATCACAGCACCTTATCTTCTTTGTCTTCTTCTCTTAAGAGCTTCTTTTGTCTTCTTCTCTTAAGAGCTTGTTTTGTCTTCTTCTCTTAAGAGCTGACCTATGCCCTATTTTTGCACAAACTTCATAACTTCTGAAATGATCGAGTTATGAGCTTTCGGGTCGGGACAGGTCCGTACGGATCCGTACGGTCCGTACACGTCCGTACCAAATCCGTACGGCCTCGCCCTAAGTTTGCACACTCGACCACCTGCTCCCAAAGATACTCCTAAGCCTCTCCTGACTTGGCCCTATCTTTGCACAACCATCAGATCACTTCTGGACACTCTCAGACCCTCCTGAAGCCTTGGTAGACAATCCCTGAAGGACTTGCCCTATCTTTGCACAAGCACCAACTCAACTCATCACCTTTGCTTCTCCACTTCTTCTCTTCAAGTTAACACTCCCCCTCAAGCTTGACCTTAGCTGATCCTAAGTCAAGCTTGGAACCTTGAAGAATCCCCTCATTAAAAACCTTACAAGGAAAACCCTTTGGGACAAAACCTTGTAAGGGAAAAAGAGTAGGTTCATCAAGGCCTGGGGATTGGCCAGTGAGCCCTTGTGCCTTAGAACCAGTGTGGTTGGACACAAGAAGCTCTAGATCACGGCCTAATAGGTGCAACAACTCTTCACAGCTTTGCACACACTTCACACTTCAGCTTCACCTCTTCATGGAACTGGTTTGAAGTCTCCCCCTCTCAACTGACTTCTCAGCCATCTTAGAGAAGCTAGGACATGACCATAGTATCTTCAAACACCAGTGAGCCTTATCAACACTTCACACACGGCTTGCCCTCCTCATAGACCTGGTTTGGATCTCCCCCTCTCAACAAACTTCACAGCCACCTTAGAGAAGCTAGGAAATGACCAGGAACACCTTTAGTGAGGCTCAAGCAATGGTACCTAGACACGCCACTGACTTGGTCCGGTTGATGATCCTTGTAGAAGCCTTTGCAAAGACTTGTTACTGACCATGGATCATATGCATTAAGACTCCCCCTCAAGCTTAGAACCGAGACTAGAAGGAGCTAAGCTTGTGATGATCCTATGCATCTCCATGGTCTAATAACTATCATCTTTCATGATAGCTTTCTTCTTGTGAGTTTACTCTCTTCCATAACCAGGAACTAGGGTGTTTGAATCACCATAGAGAGTCTCACAAGACACACCTCTCATTGCATAATGACCCATGCTACACTTCCTGTAGACTAAGGACTAGATATGTCCAATGGTATTATGCAATGGCCATCTCTCATTGCATACTCAATCACACTACACTTCCTGTAGATTATGGACTAACATGTCCTGGTGATGATATGCAATGGCACAAGACCTTTGTCTTTACATTCTTGGTTGTTGGCGAGTTACATGTATCACACTCCTTGTGTACCTAACACCACCACAACTCAATGCAAGATCAGATAATCCCATTGGGATCAAACTAAGATCATCCATCCTGTTTGATCACCAATGCCACAACAATATATAAATCTTGAAACAAGCCAATCAATCAAAGCAAGAACAATCAGTTTTAAATCTCTAAAATGACAATGCAAGCTTTAAACAATACATTGACAATTTAGGCTCATTTTTAAATGCATCAATACATGAATGCACAGTCTTAAAGCATTAACTACATGAATGCATCAGGTTCAATCCGAGAGCAATATTAAAGCTATGCACAACAGTTCCAATCAATACTAATGATGCAAGCAACTTAGACAGTTTCTAATTGATGCAAGACAATCAATGATGGATTAAACATAGGCAATAGCATCAGACAACAATAGGATTGAACTTAGACAGTATGAGACATGCTTATGTATGCAAAACAGCTTATCAATCATGATGCAAGCAGCAGAGACATTCTACTCAATTCTACAACACATTCATGATGATTTCAAGCTATGGCAATACACAAGACAATGCAATGAACAGAACATGAGATTTTGGGACTCTAGACATTACTTAATATCAATAAGACAATGCAGTAGCAAACTATTTCCAGTGCAATTAGCCTAGACCTTCTACTAGAAGACATATTAAAAATAGATGAGACTAGGTTTACTCCCTTGTTTAAGATGGTGAGGAGTGGTCTCTTCATTTCGCCACTTGAGTCCTCACTTGCTACGCTTAACAGCTTCTCCTTTCATCACACAAGCTCACTAACACTCCTTCTCAAGCTTGAGACCGAGTATAGGGAAGGTCCAAGCTTGAAGGTGAGCGCTTACTAAGCTTCATGAACAACCTTGTGGGAACACCTCCATCTTCTTCAGACTTGATGCTTACTTCCCCACTTAACCACCATTGCACTGAGGAGATACCTCAGCTTACTCTCCAAGTACTTCTTATTAGAAGCTCATTGAGTGGCTTTCTTCTTCCCTCTACTTCGGCTGCATCTACACATGATCAGCTTGCAATGGCCTTGAGGAACCAGGTCATTGAGCTTAGAGGATCTTCTGGTAGCTCACTTGAGTCCACACCTCAAGCTTGACTTAGTATAGGTGCAAGCTTGAAGTGAGTCTCAATGAGACTTCAAACCGGGAGCGCATCACTACCTACAGCTGCGCTTAACCCAACCGATCTGCCATTGCCTTCAGCTCCAATGCCTTCAGGTCATCAGTCTCCCCAAGACTTAGATGATGACCTTTACTTGTGTGTCTCCATGAACCAGGAGCTCATCACTATTACTAGCTGCGCTATCTCAACCGGCCATACACACAAGTCTTTCTCCATTGCTTTAACAATGGCAAGGTCTTCCTCTTCTACTTGGATGGATGGTGAGCAAAGAACGCTTCTTGTGAACCTGAAACACCACTCAAACTCCAGCAAAGATAAGACACAATTGCATTGGGATCAATCCTTGACTTCATCAAGTTTGATCACCAATGTCTCAAGCTTTATAACATTAAATAGAATCAAGACACTGTCAAGTTCTTATCTATGCAAGCAACCATTCTCTAAATACTAAGCAAGACCTTATCAGATTCAAGTCAAATTATTAGGCAATTTTAATCACTCCTTAATATGCTACTTAGACTTTTAATCTAAATGCAACAATACAAGGCAGCAACAAAGCAGTATGCATTAATCTGAATCAGTTTCTACTCATGACAGCAAGTATGATTAGATAATATAATCTATCATCTTAACAAGACAAGTTTCATTTAGAACTGACATTAAGCATTTCACCATTTTCAATAGTATTGTTGTCAAAACTTGATTAATAAATCATCAAGTTTGATTCCCAATATCACAAGCAATGCAACAGATAGACACAAGGCATTATCAAGTTCTATTCTTTGCAAGCTAACTCTCTAAGTACATGCAAGATCCTACCAGATTCAAGACAAGTTACTTAGGCACTTTTAAAGCTTCTTTACTCAGCATTTAGACATGAATCTAATGCTTCAATGTAAGACAGCCATTTGACAGTATGCACTAGCCTTAACCAGTTTCAATTTATGAATGCAACAATATAATCCATCACACATTCATTTATTGTTGAGATGAGGAGATGAAGATGAGGAGATGAAGAGTTGATACATGGATAGAGGAAGGGATTTGGAGCAGGCAGTAACTTTGGAGATTTACCACAGTAACTTTATTGTTACTGTGCAAACTGAGTTAAAAGACTTGGAAAGTTACCTTGCATCCATTTGGAGAGTAAAACACGCCAGGGGGAGTTTGGATAAGCAAGGAGGAGTTTGGATAAGGTCTGGTCAAGGGAAGAAAGCTTTAGACAGGCTGGCACAGCTGGAAAGCTAAAGCAAGATACCCAAGCATGTGAGGAACCTTATTGGCTACTTTAAATCAAGCATCTTTGACTACACATGCTTGTAATCTCCACTAGACTGAACCTGGACGATCTTGATGTATCTCTTATCTATATATGTTGTAAACTCTCTCATTAATCAATCTGATGGAGTTTTGAGCCTCTCTCTCTCTATTCTCTAAAATCTCTTAATCT
This sequence comes from Brassica napus, assembly GCF_020379485.1. Taxonomy (NCBI): domain Eukaryota; kingdom Viridiplantae; phylum Streptophyta; class Magnoliopsida; order Brassicales; family Brassicaceae; genus Brassica; species Brassica napus. The sequence goes on from NW_026014592.1 coordinate 21,639, forward strand.
CTTTGATATCTTGATCTGATTATCTCTGATTGTTTGAATCATACTCTTAAAACACAAAAGTGTTTATGGTATCAGAGCCAGGTTGTTCAAACAGGGGAGAGTGTGATTTCGTTTTTCATAAAAATCTGGGTGTTCTTGAGTGTTCTTGAGTGTTCTTGGTGTTCTTAACTTCTGGGTTTCATTATCTTTGTGGCGTGAGAGTTTCTGGTGAATCCAAATCATCTCAACATGGAAATGGAACACAGACCTGAGTTAACTATGAAGACTGAAGAGGAGAGGCATGGCGAGTGGTCAACGTGGGCCAAAAGAGCTTTGGAAAGCTGTGGGTTATGGAGCAGTCATGGAAAGGAGAAGCCTTTACAAGAGATGACTGCAAATGAAGGTCAGGCGTGGAGCCTGAGGTCTGAAGAAAGAGCTGTTCAAGGAAATCACACAAGATGTGAGACTGGAGCAGTTTGTGGGAGTATATCTGGTCTGAAGAAGGGCCGTGAGGTCAAGGGAACTCGCAGCAGCTGTAAAAGAGGAGCAGAAGAACTTCATCAGCTTGTGGGAAAGCTGAAATATCTGTGGAAGGAGTTGAGTGTCTGGAGAACAAGGGCATCAGACCCGGAGATGATACAAAAGAGGATGGAGCAAGATGTAGTCTTGAGTCTTCTAGTCAGCTTAAACTCATCATATGGTCAGCTGATTATGCAAGTGATCAAAGGTGAAGAGCAAGCAGATGTGGATGGGTTGTGTGACTTGATTCAATCAGCTTATGATGTTCATGAGAAGAACAAGAAGTGGATCAAGAGGAGGAATGGTACAAAGTGTAAGAGAGCAAGCCTGAGGAGATTGTCCAAGATATGGATCCGAGGAAGAAAGACTAGGATGAAGAGGAAACAACTTGAAGTGGAACTGGAAGTGATCAAGGAGATTCAGCAACTGATGGTGTTGGGAGAATGCTCCTACTCAGCATACATGGGAGAAACAGTAGGAGACAGTGCGGATATGAGAGGAATGGATACCAAGAGGGCAGATGAGTGTGTGACAAAGAAGGAATGGGATGAGTTTGTTAAGCATGTGTATGCTTTGGCTACGACCCGGAGTCTGGGTGCTCCTGCCAAAGCATCCACATCTAAACCCATCATCATTGACTCTGGAGCAACACACCACATGATCAGTGACAAGAGCCTAATCAGTGAGGTTACAGCAGCAACAGGGAGTGTAGTGATAGCCAATGGTACCAGGATCCCAATAGAAGGAGTGGGAAACCTCAAGCTGTTTGAGAAGAACTCCACTGCCTTCTACCTACCTCAGTTTACATCCAATCTAATCTCAGTTAAGAAGGCTACAGTTGATTTGGATTGTCAAGTGGTTTTCAGACCAAATGAAGTTGAGTTCCAGGATTTGAAAACTGGAAGGGTTATTGGCAGAGGAGACAGCAAGCATCAGCTCTATCATCTACAAACAACTGAGGCGTCTAGCCCTGTGGGGTCTGTGTGTTTAAGCAGCACAACGGATAGGTGTGATAATCTCACATGGCATGCAAGGCTGGGACATCCTCATGCCAAGGCAATTGAACTGATTCTACCAAGTATGGCGTTCAATCACTTGGAGTGTGAAGCTTGTATACTTGGAAAGCACTGTAGGACTGTCTTCTCAACATCAGAAACCAGATATGAGAATTGCTTTGATCTGGTGCATTCAGACGTGTGGACAGCTCCCTGTATGTCTAGAGACAGCCATAAGTACTTTGTGACATTCATTGATGAGAAGTCAAAGTACACATGGATCACCATGATTCCCTCCAAAGACAGAGTCCTAGAAGCCTTCATGAACTTCCAAGCATATGTGACTAACCAGTACAATGCCACTGTGAAGATTCTGAGGTCTGATAATGGAGGAGAATACACTAGCAATGCTTTCAAGAGTCATCTTGCAAAGCATGGGATTGTGCAACAAACTAGCTGTCCTTACACACCACAACAAAATGGGGTGGCTGAGAGGAAGAACAGACATTTGATGGAGGTTGCGAGATCAATAATGTTCCACATGAATGTCCCTAAAAGGTTTTGGAGTGATGCTGTTCAGACCGCTTGCTATCTCATCAATAGAGTGCCAACCCGTGTCTTGAAGAAACTGTCTCCCTTTGAAGTATTGAACAAGACCAAGCCACACATTGATCATTTGAGAGTCTTTGGGTGCTTATGTTATGTGATGATCCCCGGAGAAAGAAGGAACAAGCTAGAAGCAAAGAGTACTAAAGCTATGTTCATTGGGTACTCAATCACTCAGAAAGGCTACAAATGTTATGATCCAATAACCAGGAAGGTTATGGTATCTAGAGAAGTGAAGTTTGTTGAGTCTACAGGGTATTATAAGGAGAAGAAATGGGAAGACCTAGAGGATCTGTCCCAAGTTCCATCAGAGAAGGCAACAACATTGAGAGTGTTGTTGGAGAGGCTAGGGATAGGATTATCCCAAGATCAGGAACCAGGAAGAACAGGACCTCCTAATCAATCTGGAGAAGCTGGAGGAACAACCCCTCTTGATCATGAGAGGGGGAATGGATCTGAATCAGGGGAGCAGGAGCATGACCAAGAAGATTCAGGTCAGCATGATCAGGAGGAGACACAGGAAGTAGAGAATGTTGCTCAGTCTAGTGGAGATAAGCAAGGAGAGTCTACTGGTACAGAAGAGAGTGAAGCTCAGTCAGGTGGAAATGAGCAGGGAGAACCTTCTGGTTTAAGAGAGGAAGCACAAGAGAATGTTCAGGCTCAAGAACAGGTTGAGACCTTGCGGAGGAGCACAAGGATAAGGAGGGATCCTTCCAACTGGGTAAACACGAGAGTGTACTACAATGCCCAGGCTGTGGAGCATCCCTCTCAAGCCATGTGTTCCTTTGCAGAATATCCAGAAGAGCACATGGTGTTTATGAGTAACTTGGATGAGAATGAGATACCAAGATCTTATGAAGAAGCTATGAAGCACAAGGTGTGGAGAGATTCAGTAGGAGATGAAAGGGATGCAATGATCAGGAATGACACTTGGTATGAAAGTGAGTTACCTAGAGGAAAGAAGGCAGTTTCAAGCAAGTGGATTTTCACCATCAAATATCTTGCAAATGGGGAGATAGACAGGCACAAGACCAGGCTGGTTGCAAGAGGATTTACACAGACTTATGGAGAAGATTACATTGATACTTTTGCACCAGTGGCCAAGCTTCACACAGTTCGAATTGTGTTATCTATTGCAACAAACTTAGAGTGGGATTTGTGGCAGATGGATGTGAAGAATGCTTTCTTGCAAGGTGAGCTAGAAGATGAGGTATATATGCTTCCTCCTCCTGGTCTTGAGCATCTAGTGAAGCCAGGAAACGTTTTGAGATTGAAGAAAGCTATATATGGGTTAAAACAATCTCCTAGAGCCTGGTACAGGAAGCTGAGTACAACACTCAATGGGAGAGGGTTCAGGAAGTCTGAACTAGATCACACACTCTTCACACTGGTTGGACCATCAGGGATCATTGTGATTCTAGTGTATGTGGATGATTTGATTATCACAGGAAGTGATAAGGCTGGGATTAAAGCCACTAAAGAGTTTCTCAGGTCAGTTTTTGATATCAAAGACTTGGGAGAGATGAAGTATTTCTTGGGGATTGAGATATGCAGATCAAAGGAGGGTTTGTTCATGTCTCAAAGAAAGTATACAATGGATATGCTGAAGGAAACTGATGTGCTTGGAGGAAAGATAGCCAAGACACCCCTAGAGGAAGGATATAAGGTTCTGCGTGAGGGGGAGGTTGAAGAGAAGCAGCTGTTTGAGGATCCTAAACTATACAGGAAGATGGTTGGCAAGCTGATCTACTTGACCATTACTAGGCCAGATATATGCTTTGCGGTGAATCAAGTGAGTCAACATATGCAGGCGCCAAAGGTCCATCATTGGAAGATGGTTGATAGGATACTGAGGTATCTAAGTGGGACGGCTGGACAAGGAGTTTGGATGGGCTGTAATGGCAGCACAGAAGTGGTTGGGTATTGTGATGCTGATTGGGCAGGAGATAGAGTGGACAGGAGATCAACTACTGGATATTGTACATTCATTGGAGGGAACTTGGTTACTTGGAAGAGTAAGAAGCAAAAGGTCATCTCCTGTTCAAGTGCAGAGGCTGAGTATAGAGCTATGTTGAAGCTGACAAACGAGTTGGTATGGATCAAGGGTATCTTGAAGCATCTGGAGATTGAGCAGAGTACTCCTATGACAATGCACTGTGACAATCAAGCAGCGATTCACATTGCTTCTAACTCAGTCTTTCATGAGAGGACAAAGCATATAGAAGTTGATTGCCACAAGGTGAGGCAGATGATTATCCTAGGAGTGATACTGCCTTGTTATACCAGAAGTGAAGACCAGCTTGCAGATGTGTTTACTAAGGCAGCGAGAGTAAAGACAATGGAGTCCATACTATCGAGACTTGGACTCATTGATCTTACTCCTATGAGCTGAGCCCCTTTACCATGGAGTCTCCACTCTTTTTCCCTCATCAAGGTTTTATCCCATTGGGTTTTCCTTGGTGAGGTTTTTAATGAGGGAGGTCTTCATGGTTTCCAAGCTTGACTTGTTCTACATGGTCAAGCTTGAGGGGGAGTGTTGAGATGAGGAGATGAAGATGAGGAGATGAAGAGTTGATACATGGATAGAGGAAGGGATTTGGAGCAGGCAGTAACTTTGGAGATTTACCACAGTAACTTTATTGTTACTGTGGTAACTGAGTTAAAAGACTTGGAAAGTTACCTTGCATCCATTTGGAGAGTAAAACACGCCAGGGGGAGTTTGGATAAGCAAGGAGGAGTTTGGATAAGGTCTGGTCAAGGGAAGAAAGCTTTAGACAGGCTGGCACAGCTGGAAAGCTAAAGCAAGATACCCAAGCATGTGAGGAACCTTATTGGCTACTTTAAATCAAGCATCTTTGACTACACATGCTTGTAATCTCCACTAGACTGAACCTGGACGATCTTGATGTATCTCTTATCTATATATGTTGTAAACTCTCTCATTAATCAATCTGATGGAGTTTTGAGCCTCTCTCTCTCTATTCTCTAAAATCTCTTAATCTCTTTGATATCTTGATCTGATTATCTCTGATTGTTTGAATCATACTCTTAAAACACAAAAGTGTTTATTTATAACTTAGGCTAAGCATTACTATCATCACTTAACATTAGACAATGCATTACTTTCAATCTGTTTTCAGTTCATGAGCTTCAAACAATACCATTTCACATTTAGCAAACTCATTACTTAACAGGAGCAAGCATTTTACTCTTTAAACACTAAACAAGCCTTTAAAGCATCCTGGGACAGATTCAACTAATTTTTATTTAGCAATCACACAAGATGATGTAAAACAGAATCCGCAGGACTTAACCACACCACACAACACAACCATAACATAAAGACACAAGCTTTAAACAAGGGAAGGAGGTTTAGCTTACAGCCAAGGAACCTGTGCTGGTTCCTTGAACCTCCAAGGCAATATGAATCATAACTGGCCAGATCTGAGCTGTTGGTTTGAGAACCAACATCTCCTTCTTTGCCTGGCCTTTCTCCTTGAACCCACCATGCCAAAGACACCTCCTTTCACCATGTTTGAGTCGCCACCACAAGTCACCAGTAGAAAGCTTTCTTCTTGAAGGGTTTTCCTTGGACAGAGAATAGGAAAGGCTTGGACATGCTTCCAATGGCTTTCTTTCTTCAGGACGGACATGAGAGAGTGTAGAACGACCAAGGACAGCTCCTGGACACCATGGATGAGCACATCTTCTTCTTGAAGAGGTTGAACAGCCGGCTGGACCATGAAGCTTCTTCTTGGCTTGAAATGGCATGGGAGTGAGCTTGTGCTTGAGCGGAAGCTGGTGTTGAAGAGTTAAGTATAAAGATGTGAAGCACAAAGGGGGTTAAGACTGAAGGGAGTATGTTAAGCATTGGTGTGATGGGAGAGGTTCACAATGGCCTGACCGTACAAGGCCGTACAAGGCCGTACGGTCCGTACACATTCAGATAAGTGAAACCTCGACCACACGGTCACAAGAAGTTACCCGAGTAACTCATGTGGAAGGGAGAGGCTTTGGCTGATGGATCAGACCGTTGGAGGATAAGAAGAGGCGCGGCTTGACAGGCTGGCACAGCTGGAAAGGCAAGAGCATCTTGGTCCAAGATGCCAGATACTCCAAGCATGTGGAGAAGCTGATTGGCCGGTCTAAAGAAAGCTTATCCTCTCCTTGTTGACTTCACATGCTTAGCTAGGCTCTTTGATTTCGAAAACCCTTATGATCTCACACTATATATTGTAACTCTTGTCATTAATAATAAGATACACAGTTCTGAGTTTATCTCTCTAAGTTCATACTCTCTTAATCATGATTCTAGTCTAATCTCTTCATAATCTCTCATTCTGTTCCTTAATCTTCTCTAAATCATTTCATTCTCTTAATCTTTCATGGTATCAGAGCCAGGTTGCCCATTTCCTGGTTTCTAAATCTCAGTAATCTTCAGCTTCATTTCATTTACGGTTGTTCTTAAGCATTTGGAATGGAAGAAAGCAAGAGCAAGGCTCTCTCGGTTGCGGTTACGTTGAAGGGTGGTACTAACTACCTGTTGTGGTCTCGCTTGGTGAAAGCGGCAGTTGGGAGCAAGGGTTTATGGAGCCATATCTCAGATGGAGCTCCGAAACCAGTTGCTAAAGAAGGAGAAGGCGGTCAAGAGCTGATGGTGGTAGATCAAGAGAAGTGGGATCAAGATGACTTGAAGGTGCTTACTGTACTACATGGGTCACTTGAAGCTTCAATCCTGGAAGCCTACAGCTACTGTGAGACGCCAAAGGACCTGTGGGATACGCTCCAAAAGGTCTACGGTAACATCTCTAATCTGAGCCGTGTGTTTGAGTTGAAGAGATCAATCAACACACTTGTGCAAGAAGAGGTGGAGTTTACTAAACACTTGGGAAAGTTCAGAGCCTTATGGTCTGAGCTAGAGATGCTGAGGCCTAACACCACTGATCAAGATGTTCTCATGGAGAGAAGAGAGCAGGATCAAGTGTTCGGGTTGTTGCTCACCTTGAATCCGGTCTACAATGACCTCATCAAGCACATCTTGAGATCACCAAAGCTCCCTTCCCTTGAAGATGTATGTGCGCAGATACAAAGAGAGGAGGGATCAGTTGGGTTGTTTGGAGGAAAGGGGGAGCTTACACTCGCAAATCAAGCTGATGCTATCCAAGCAAACAAAGCGGCTTACAATGAAGGGAAGTTTGGAGGAAAGTGTGATCATTGCAAGAAGCAGGGCCATAAGAGGAGCCAATGCTGGATTCTACACCCTCACCTCAAGCCTACCAAGTTCATGAGGGATAGAGAGGCAAGGGCGCATCTGTCTGATGGAGCTAGTGAAGCTGGAACATCCGGAGCTGGACAGGCCATGCGAGAAGGTGAAGGGAAGGCCTTAACCACTCAGCACACTCCGGGGAAGAGCACTGATGGTGAGATGATAAGGAGATCAGACATTGATGCCCTTATCAAAGCTCTCAAGGAGAATGGTAACTGTATGAACACTCCTCTAGGATATTCTCTTGCTGCATCATACATAGATAGAACTCATGGTTATCTAAGTCATAACAGTGAGATAAATGATGCATCTAGATTTCTAAACAGCTTGAATGATTTGCCTAGAACACTTGCTGCTAAAAATGTGATAAAACCTTTGATTGTAGATTCAGGTGCATCACATCACATGATTAGTGACACTAGTCTCATTAAGGATATAGAACCTGCTTGTGGAAATGTGATGATTGCAAATGGTGATAGAATTGCAATTAAAGGGATAGGAAATCTAAATCTGTTTGATAAGGAGTCTAAAGCTTTCTATATGCCTGAATTCACATCAAATTTATTATCTGTTAAAAGATGTACTACTGATCTACATTGTAATGTTATCTTTAGTCCTAATGATGTGAAGTTTCAGGATATTGACACAAGAAAGATGATTGGCAAGGGAGTTACCAAAGGAGAGCTTTATATGCTAGAAGACATAGCTCCCATTTCAAATTCAAGTTTCTCGTTTAGTTCTATCTCTAGTTTGAATAATGATGCATTATGGCATGCTAGATTAGGTCATCCACATGTTAGGGCTTTAAGCTTAATGTTACCAGGTGTCATGTTTAAAAATAATGAATGTGAAGCATGTATCTTGGGCAAACATTGTAAGACAGTCTTTAAAAACTCAACTACTATATATGAGAAATGCTTTGATCTTGTGCATTCTGATGTTTGGACTGCTCCTTGCTTGTCTAGGGAAAATTATAAGTACTTTGTAACATTCATTGATGAAAAATCCAAATACACCTGGATAACACTCATTAAAACTAAGGATAGAGTTCTTGAAGCATTTAAAAACTTTCAAGCTTATGTATCTAACCATTATAATGCCAAGCTTAAGATTTTCAGATCAGATAATGGTGGGGAATATACAAGCAATGCCTTCAAGCAACATCTAGCCTTACACGGAATCCTTCATCAAACTAGCTGTCCTTACACTCCACAACAAAATGGTGTGGCTGAGAGAAAGAACAGACATCTAATGGAGGTTGCAAGATCAATGATGTTTCAAACCAATGTCCCAAAGAGATTTTGGAGTGATGCTGTGATCTCAGCCTGCTACTTGATCAACCGAATTCCTACAAGAGTCTTGGAAGATCAATCACCGTTTGAAGTACTGAATAAGGTCAAGCCATCTCTAAGCCATTTGAGAGTGTTCGGAAGCCTATGTTATGTGCTGATTCCAGGAGACATGAGGAACAAGTTGGAGCCTAAGAGTACCAAAGCCATGTTTGTGGGATACTCAACAACACAAAGAGGATACAAATGCTTTGATCCGCAAACAAGAAGACTTCTAGTTTCAAGGGACGTAAAGTTCATAGAAACTAAAGGTTACTATGAAGAAAGGAGCTGGGAAGATCTGGAAGATCTAGCTCAACCATCTGATAAGGCCGCGAGTCTTAGGATGATCTTGGATGGTCTTGGGATCAATACAACCCAGGATCCAAAAGGGCGAGAAGCACCAGTTCAAAATGAAGCTGAAGACACATCCCATGCTGATCATGAAGGGGGAAACAAGTCTGATACAGCTCATGAGAATGAAGGGAGCTCAAGTCCTGATCAACAAGTGATGCACAATGAAGATGCAACTGAAGAAAGAAGAGATCAGATGGAGATACAACCTGAAGAAAGGGAAGAGGTACTGAATGAAACGGCTATAGAGCCTGATGTGGTCAGTGAGCCACTTATGGAGACAGTGCCATTAAGAAGAAGTACGAGAGTAAGGAAGGATCCATCTAACTGGACCAATACCAGAGTCTATTACAATGCTCAAGCCGTTGCACATCCTAGTCAAGCTGTCTGTTCATTTGCCGAGTTCCCAAACGAGCATTGTGCCTTTATGACAAGTTTGGATACAAGCTACATACCAAGGACATATGAGGAGGCAATGAAAGACAAAGAGTGGAGAAACTCAGTTGCGGATGAGGCTGATGCTATGGTTAAGAATGGAACCTGGTATGAGAGTGAGCTGCCTCAAGGGAAGAAGGCAGTATCATGTAAATGGATATTTACAATCAAGTATAGACCAGATGGGACGGTTGATAGGAAGAAGACCAGGCTTGTGGCTAGAGGGTTTACACAGACATATGGAGAGGACTACATAGACACATTTGCTCCAGTAGCTAAGCTTCACACCATCAGAATCATCTTATCAATTGCTACTAACCTTGAATGGGGATTGTGGCAAATGGATGTGAAGAATGCATTTCTACAAGGGGAACTTGAAGATGAGGTGTATATGCAGCCTCCTCCGGGTCTTGAGAGTCTTGTGAAGCCAGGGAATGTCCTAAGATTGAAGAAGGCTATCTATGGATTGAAGCAATCACCTAGAGCCTGGTACCACAAGCTGAGTACTACACTGAATGGAAAAGGCTTCAGGAAGTCTGAACTGGACCATACCTTGTTCACTCTAAACACAACCTCAGGTATCATCTGTCTATTGGTCTATGTTGATGACATTATCATTACTGGGAGTGATAAGGTTGGAATACAAGAAACCAAAGACTATCTCAAGTCTGTGTTTGAGATTAAAGATCTTGGAGAGATGAAATACTTTCTTGGGATTGAGATTTGTAGATCCAAGGAAGGATTATTCATGTCCCAAAGAAAATATACACTTGATCTTTTGAAAGATGCAGGTAAATTTGGAGGACAAACCGCGAAAATGCCAATGGAGGATGGGTACAAAGTACCAAGAGAGGGGGAGCTTGAAGACAGCAAGCTGTTCCATGACCCTAAGCTTTATAGGAAGCTAGTGGGTAAGCTAATCTACCTAACAATCACACGACCTGATATCTGCTTTGCTGTGAATCAGGTGAGTCAACACATGCAAGCTCCAAAGGATCACCATTGGAGAATGGTAGATAGAGTGCTAAGCTACCTCAACGGATCACCAGGCCAAGGAGTCTGGATGGGATGCAATGGGAGTACAGAAGTTGTTGGCTACTGTGATGCAGATTGGGCTGGAGATAGAGCAGACAGAAGATCTACAACCGGCTACTGCACCTTCATTGGAGGGAACCTTGTGACTTGGAAGAGCAAGAAGCAGAAGGTGGTCTCATGTTCTAGTGCGGAGGCAGAGTATAGAGCAATGCTGAAGCTCACTAATGAGTTGGTATGGATCAAGGGGATCTTGAAGCACATTGAGATTGAGCAAGTGGCGCCAATGACAATGCATTGTGATAACCAAGCCGCAATCCACATTGCCTCCAACTCAGTCTTCCATGAGAGAACCAAGCACATTGAAGTGGATTGTCACAAGGTGAGGCAGATGATAGTCTTGGGAGTGATTCTGCCATGCTATACAAGGAGTGAGGATCAACTGGCTGATGTGTTCACAAAAGCGGCAAGGATGAAGACAATGGAGTCCATCTACATCAGGTTGGGACTCATTGATCTTTCACCTAGGAGCTGAGCCCCTTACTATGAGGTCTTTACTCTTTTTCCCTCATCAAAGTTTTGTCCCAATGGGTTTTCTTTGGTGAGGTTTTTAATGAGGAAGATCTCATAGTGTCCAAGCTTAGACTTCACAAAGCTAAGCTTGAGGGGGAGTGTTGAAGAGTTAAGTATAAAGATGTGAAGCACAAAGGGGGTTAAGACTGAAGGGAGTATGTTAAGCATTGGTGTGATGGGAGAGGTTCACAATGGCCTGACCGTACAAGGCCGTACAAGGCCGTACGGTCCGTACACATTCAGATAAGTGAAACCTCGACCACACGGTCACAAGAAGTTACCCGAGTAACTCATGTGGAAGGGAGAGGCTTTGGCTGATGGATCAGACCGTTGGAGGATAAGAAGAGGCGCGGCTTGACAGGCTGGCACAGCTGGAAAGGCAAGAGCATCTTGGTCCAAGATGCCAGATACTCCAAGCATGTGGAGAAGCTGATTGGCCGGTCTAAAGAAAGCTTATCCTCTCCTTGTTGACTTCACATGCTTAGCTAGGCTCTTTGATTTCGAAAACCCTTATGATCTCACACTATATATTGTAACTCTGGTCATTAATAATAAGATACACAGTTCTGAGTTTATCTCTTTAAGTTCATACTCTCTTAATCATGATTCTAGTCTAATCTCTTCATAATCTCTCATTCTGTTCCTTAATCTTCTCTAAATCATTTCATTCTCTTAATCTTTCAGCTGGAACCAAGTTCTGATGAACCTGGCTCTGATACCATGTGAGTTTTTCAGAGCACAGGTTGTGTGGGCGTGGTGAATCAACCTCCACAGGTTGGGACTGAGTCTTGTTCAACAATGGAAGAGAATAACAAAGAGACTGATGGAAGAATAAGAATGGTGTGAGATTAAGAGACTTTGGGTGAGAGATTGAGAGATTAGAGAGATTGAGAGATTAGGTAACCAGAGAATAGAGATTGGGAGATTCAAAGTAACCAAAGACTATGAAGGAGAAGGGGAAATCCCCCTAACTCTCTTAAGAGTTACAAATCGCCATATACATCTGTTTATATAGACTTTTACAATCAGAGACATCATAAACCTATATCTAATGGCTGTAAATAACTTAAGAGGAATGGATGGTGTAGATGAGCTGGTCTTGTTGCAATCTGTGTAGTTGAATCTGATTGGCTGAAGCAGCTGGCGCCTATCTTTAATTCAAACCAGGGCTGTGCTGTGATTGGCTCTCCTTAAGCTCCTCCTAATCTGTCCACAGATCAGTCTAGGTTCATGGTCGTGGCTCCCCTTGCCTTTACAGTCAAAGCCAGCCTGTCCCATGACCAAACTCTCCAATCATATCACAGCACCTTATCTTCTTTGTCTTCTTCTCTTAAGAGCTTCTTTTGTCTTCTTCTCTTAAGAGCTTGTTTTGTCTTCTTCTCTTAAGAGCTGACCTATGCCCTATTTTTGCACAAACTTCATAACTTCTGAAATGATCGAGTTATGAGCTTTCGGGTCGGGACAGGTCCGTACGGATCCGTACGGTCCGTACACGTCCGTACCAAATCCGTACGGCCTCGCCCTAAGTTTGCACACTCGACCACCTGCTCCCAAAGATACTCCTAAGCCTCTCCTGACTTGGCCCTATCTTTGCACAACCATCAGATCACTTCTGGACACTCTCAGACCCTCCTGAAGCCTTAGTAGACAATCCCTGAAGGACTTGCCCTATCTTTGCACAAGCACCAACTCAACTCATCACCTTTGCTTCTCCACTTCTTCTCTTCAAGTTAACAAGAATCACCAGGAAGTGGAATATATCTTATAGGAATTAGGATGAAGAAGTTATCCCACTTTCAAATCAGGTGATCCCAGTTTTCCTGTTTGGGAATATGACAACTTCCTCGTCATTCTAATCAAATCAGGATTAATCGCGATGTAAGAAGCTGTATTTGTATACAAAAAGTAGTGGAGAATCACCAGGAAGTGGAATAATTCTCATAGGAATTAGGATGAAGAAGTTATCCCACTTTCAAATCAAGTGATTCCAGTTTTCCTGTCTGGGAATATGACAACTTCCTCGTCATTCTAATCAAACCAGAATGAATCGCGATGTAAGAAGATGTATTTGGATACATAAAGAAGTGGAGAATCACCAGGAAGTGGAATAAATCTCATAGGAATTACGATGAAGAAGTTATCCCACTTTCAAATCAGGTGACCCCAGTTTTCCTGTTTGGGAATATGACAACTTCCTCGTCATTCAGATCAAACCCGGATGAATCGCGATGTAAGAAGCTATATTTGGATACATAAAGAAGTGGAGAATCACCAGGAAATGGAATAAATCTCATAGGAATTAGGATGAAGAAGTTATCCCACTTTCAAATCAGGTGATCCCAGTTTTCCTGTTTGGGAATATGACAACTTCCTCGTCATTCTAATCAAATCAGGATGAATCGCGATGTAAGAAGCTGTATTTGTATACAAAAAGTAGTGGAGAATCACCAGGAAGTGGAATAATTCTCATAGGAATTAGGATGAATAAGTTATCCCACTTTCAAATAAGGTGATCCCAGTTTTCCTGTTTGGGAATATGACAACTTCCTCGCCATTCTAATCAAACCAGGATGAATCGCAATGTAAGAAGCTGAATTTGTATACAAAAAGTAGTGGAGAATCACTAGGAAGTGGAATAATTCTCATAGGAATTAGGATGAAGAAGTTATCCCATTTTCAAATCAGGTGATCCCAGTTTTCCTGTTTGGGAATATGACAACTTCCTCGTCATTCTAATCAAACCAGGATGAATCGCGATGTAAGAAGATGTATTTGGATACATAAAGAAGTGGAGAATCACCAGGAAGTGGAATAAATCTCATAGGAATTAGGATGAAGAAGTTATCCCACTTTCAAATCAGGTGATCCCAGTTTTCCTGTTTGGGAATATGACAACTTCCTCGTCATTCTAATCAAATCAGGATGAATAGCGATGTAAGAAGCTGTATTTGTATACAAAAAGTAGTGGAGAATCACCAGGAAGTGGAATAATTCTCATAGGAATTAGGATGAAGAAGTTATCCCACTTTCAAATCAGGTGATCCCAGTTTTCCTGTTTGGGAATATGACAACTTCCTCGTCATTCTAATCAAACCAGTATGAGATTTAAGAGTACTCAGGTTGTATGTGTGTATGAAACCCAAATGGGTAAAGAGAGAGAGAGAGCTTGGAAGCGATTTGAGAGAAAGGAAGTTTAATGAGTGTTTGTGTGTCTAAGTGTTTAAGAGATTAGTGACCAGACTGAGAACGTGTATAGATATTCAGGATGAGAGACTAGAGAGACTAAGAGAAAGTGTTTCAGATTAGAGAAGGAGAAGGGAAACCCCCTTACTCACTTAAGGGTTACAAAAACGTCCACACATAGCCTTTACATAGGCTTTACAAGTTTGCAATCATAAACCCTTAATCTAATGGCTAAAAATGACTTGAGAATGAATGGCTAGGATGTAGTCTTGGATCTGGTCTTCACAATCTTGGTGATGGTCTCTGATTGGCTAAAGGAATCTGGTAAGAGAAGCTTGGATGGTTCAGATTGCCCATGTTTGAAATGGATGGATAAGATGGAGCCTTGTGGTGTTCCATGGTCAAAAGGTGCTTTACCTTTTGACCAGCTACTTTCCAGCTAGCAACAGGTCACGCCCAGCTCCTCTCTTATCCATTCCCAACAGTCACAAGCTCAGATAACTCCTCCTTGCTCCCTAAGTTTGCACATTTCCATTTCGGGTCAATCCGGGTAAAGTGATACGGCCTGCTCATCCGTACGGTTGATGGTACGGACCTGATGTCCGTACCTCGCCCTATATTTGCACACGTTCACCAAGCTTCTTCAATAGATGAACCAGATCATGCTTTGGGTCGCCCTAACTTTGCACGGTCCGTTCGTACCGTCTGAACCTCGGGACGCCCTATCTTTGCACCATCACCCAACTATCTCCAAATGGTGTCTAAGTCCCTCCTGGACTTAAACACTATCTTTGTACAGCCTTCATGACTCTTCTAGACTTCTCTAAATCCTCATGAAGCCTTGATAGACAATCTCTTAAGATCTTGTCCCTATCTTTGCACCAGACCCAAACTCCTCCATACTTCTCCTTTGGCTCCATTTCACTCTTCAAGTCAACACTCCCCCTCAAGCTTGACTTTAGGAGATCCTAAGCCAAGCTTGGAACTCTGAAGAGTCTCCCTCATTAAAAACCTTACAAGGAAAACCCATTGGGACAAAACCTTGCAAGGGAAAAAGAGTAGAGCTCTCCAAAGCCTAGGGATTGGCCAGTGAGCTCTTGTGCCTTAGAACCAATGTGGTTAGACACAAGAAGCTCTGGATCACGGCCTAATAGGTGCAGCAACTCTTCACAGCTTTGCCTACACTTCACACTTCAGCTTCACCTCTTCATGGAACCGGTTTGAAGTCTCCCCCTCTCAACTGACTTCACAGCCATCTTAGAGAAGCTAGGACACGACCAGATCATCTTCAAAACACCAGTGAGGCTGATCAATCACTTCACACACGGCTTGCCTTCTTCATCGACCAGGTTTGGAATCTCCCCCTCTCAACAGACTTACAGCCTCTTTAGAGAAGCTAAGAGATGACCCGAAACTGTTTAATGAGGCATCAAGCAATGGTACCTGATACATTATCCCAAAGGTGCATCAGTACCTATCAAAACCAAGAAAATGAATATCCTGCATCACACTTGATGCACACAATCTCACAATTCAATCATAATCATTTTAAGTATGAATAAGATGAATGAAGAAGATTTGAAGAAAGAGTTTAAAAGTCTAAGGGAACTTCCCTTGTGTTTTTGTGAGTTTCCTAACTCGGCCAATGCACCATCATCATGGCATCATCAACTTCTTGGAAAGGCAGAATGGATTCATCAGCTTCTCCTCAATCACCTCTCATTGAAGCCGCATTGATGGAGAGCCTTCTTCCTCACTCGCCAAGGCTGCTCTGAACAGCCTCTTGCCTAGACACGCCACTGACTTGGTCCGGTTGATGATCCTTGTAGAAGCTTTTGCAAAAGACTTGTTACTGACCATGGATCATATGCATTAAGACTCCCCCTCAAGCTTAGAACCGAGACTAGAAGGAGCTAAGCTTGTGATGATCCTATGCATCTCCATGGTCTAATAACTATCATCTTTCATGATAGCTTTCTTCTTGTGAGTTTACTCTCTTCCTTAACCAGGAACTAGGGTGTTTGAATCACCATAGAGAGTCTCACAAGACACACCTCTCATTGCATAATGACCCATGCTACACTTCCTGTAGACTAAGGACTAGATATGTCCAATGGTATTATGCAATGGCCATCTCTCATTGCATATTCTATCACACTACACTTCCTGTAGATTATGGACTAACATGTCCTAGTGATGATATGCAATGGCACAAGACCTTTGTCTTTACATTCTTGGTTGTTGGCGAGTTACATGTATCACATTCCTTGTGTACCTAACACCACCACAACTCAATGCAAGATCAGATCATCCCATTGGAATCAAACCAAGATTATCCAGCCTGTTTGATCACCAATGCCACAATAATATATGATACTTGAAATAAGCTAGACAATCAAGACAATCAAGCAAAGACAATCAATTCAGTTTTTTTTTTTTTTTAAATGCAACAATAAATGAATGCATTAGGTTACATACTCACTATATGAATGAAATAGATTTAACCCAAATGAAACACAAGCCTAGATGATACTTATGCAATCAAGGCGACAAGAGTGACTCAATTCATGCTTATGCTCACTAGTTTTATCAAAGCCAATGATTCAAATAGCTTAGACATACTTCTAAATGCTTATAAGACATCACTGATGGATTTAACTATGGCATAGCAACAATCAGAACTGGACTGAATCAAGACAAGTAGATTTCAATCTCTAACAATGACAATGCAAGTTCTATTTTAAGTTCTCTAAATGCAATGCAAGCTTATCAGTACATTTGCAATTTAGGCTCATTTTTAAATGCATTACTACATGAATGCACAATCTTAAAGCTTTAGCTATATGAATGCAACAGGTTCAATCCATGAGCCATATCAAGGCTATGCACAACAGTTTCAATCAAAACCAATGATGCAAGCAACTTAGACAATTTCTAATTGATGCAAGACTTTCCATCAATGGATTAAACATAGGCACTAGTATCAGATAACAACAGGATTGAACTTAGACAGTATGAGACGTGCTTATGTATGCAAAATAGCTTATCAATCATGATGCAAGCAGCAGAGACATTCTACTCAATTCTACAACACATTCATGATGATTTCAAGCTATGGCAATACACAAGACAATGCAATGAACAGAACATGAGATTTTGGGACTCTAGACATTACTTAATATCAATAAGACAATGCAGCAGCAAAATATTTTCAAAACAATTAGCCTAGACATTCTACTAGAAGTTATAAACTCTTAATGTAAATTAGGGAAAGCACAGAGTATAATCAAGAGATAGACCTATCAAGACATATTAAAATAGATGAGACTAGGTTTACTCCCTTGTTTAAGATGGTGAGGAGTGGTCTCTTCATTTCGCCACTTGAGTCCTCACTTGCTAAGCTTAACAGCTTCTACTTTCATCACACAAGCTCACTAACAACCTTGTGGGAACACCTCCATCTTCTTCAGACTTGATGCTTACTTCCCCACTTAACCACCATTGCACTGAGGAGATACCTCAGCTTACTCTCCAAGTACTTCTTATTAGAAGCTCATTGAGTCGCTTTCTTCTTCCCTCTACTTCGGCTGCATCTACACATGATCAGCTTGCAATGGCCTTGAGGAACCAGGTCATTGAGCTTAGAGGATCTTCTGATAGCTCACTTGAATCCTCACCTCAAACTTGACTTAGTATAGGTGCAAGCTTGAAGTGAGCCTCAATGAGACTTCAAACCGGGAGCGCATCACTACCTACAGCTGCGCTTAACCCAACCGATCTGCCATTGCCTTCAGCTCCAATGCCTTCAGGTCATCAGTCTCCCCAAGACTTAGGTGATGACCTTTACTTGTGTGTCTCCATGAACCAGGAGCACATCACTATCACTAGCTACGCTATCTTAACCGGCCATACACACAAGTCTTTCTCCATTGCTTTAACAATGGCAAAGTCTTCCTCTTCTACTTGGGTGGATGGTGAGCAAAGAACACTTCTTGTGAACCTGAAACACCACTCAAACTCCAGCAAAGATAAGACACAAAGGTATTGGAATCAATCCTTGAAATATCATCAAGGTTGATCACCAATATCACAAGCATTGCAACAGATTACACAAGACATATTCAAGTTCTAATCTTTGCAAGCAATTTCTCTAAGTATATGCAAGATCTAAACAGATTCAATACAAGTTACTTAGGCAATTTTAACTTCTGCCTTAACTGCATCTTAGACTTGAATCCAAGTGCATCAACCTAAGGCAGCAACAACACTCTAAGCTTTATTATACTACTTGGTTTCAATCAATGAAAGTAACCAGGATCAGACACATCTAGTATCCTATACAATCATTGTAGAACCGAGGCAAGCTTTACAACTCTCAATCACCATTCACAACTCTCAAGTATCTTGGGACAGATTCTAAACATTTCATATCTAGCAATCTTTAAACATCCACAAGTTTTCAATCACATCACTATTAGTTTTAAGGATATAGATGATTATCTGAGTTTAGAAAGGATTATAGAAGAGAATAAGAGATTAAGAGACAGATTAGAGACTAATGGAGAATCATAATGAAATGAGTATATAGAGAGATTGTTTAGAACTGTCTAATCTTATTATGAGATGAGGTTACATCATTTATAGAAGAGGCATTAGGGTTTACAAGTTAAGGGAAAACATCACTAGTCATAAGCATGTGTAGTCAAGACTAAAGGGAGCGTTTCTTTTGAATGAATGGACGGTAAGGCTCACACGCTTTGCCTTTGCTTTTACAGCCTGTCCACGGACTGGATGGATAAGGCTCGTCCTTCCCTTATCCCTAAACGGTCTGATCAGTCTTGAGACCCTCCGTGTGCTGTAGAGGCTTTACTCACCCATCTCCTTCTCCCTTTATGTTTCCTTAGATGTACGGCCAAGCCCCTGTCCGTACATAGGCCGTACTGTCCGTACCTAGGCCGTACTGTCCGTACTCTTTCCCATCACTTGCTTAGCTCTACCTTTCCTTCTCATAATGGCTTCCTCTTCTCAACACTCCCCCTCAAGCTTAGCTTTGTGAAAGTCTAAGCTTGGATGGCCATGAGATCTTCCTCATTAAAAACCTCACCAAGGAAAACCCATTGGGACAAAACCTTGATGAGGGAAAAAGAGTAAAGACCTCACAGCCAAGAGGATCAGCTCCTACTCTTCCCAAGATCAATGAGGCCCAACCTGATATGAATGGACTCCATTGTCTTCTGTCTTGCAGCCTTGGTGAACACATCAGCTAACTGATCTTCACTCCTCGTATAACATGGCAAGATGATTCCTAGAATGATCATTTGCCTCACCTTGTGGCAATCAACTTCAATGTGCTTGGTTCTTTCATGAAACACCGAGTTGGATGCAATGTGAATGGCTGCTTGGTTATCACAATGCATTGTCATTGGCGTGGCTTGATCAATCTCCAAATGCTTCAAGATGCCTTTGATCCATACCAACTCGTTGGTAAGCTTCAGCATAGCTCTATACTCAGCTTCTGCGCTTGAGCAAGAGACCACCTTCTGCTTCTTACTCTTCCATGTCACCAAGTTGCCTCCAATGAATGTGCAATAGCCTGTGGTTGATCTCCTGTCTGCTCTATCACCAGCCCAATCTGCATCACAGTATCCAACCACTTCAGTGCTTCCATTGCAACCCATCCATACTCCTTGATCAGGTGAGCCGTTGAGATACATCAAGATCCTCTCCACCATGCGCCAATGATGCTCCTTAGGAACTTGCATGTGTTGACTCACCTGATTCACAGCAAAACAAATGTCAGGTCTAGTTATGGTAAGATAAATCAATTTGCCAACTAGTTTTCTATAGAGTTTAGGATCCTGATAAGGTTTGCTGTCTTCAATCTCCCCCTCTCGTGGGACTTTGTAGCCATCCTCCATAGGCATCCTTGCAGTCTTGCCTCCATAAGCACCTGCACCTTTCAAAAGATCAAGTGTATACTTCCTTTGGGACATGAATAAACCTTCCTTGGATCTACATATCTCAATTCCAAGAAAGTATTTCATTTCTCCCAAATCTTTAATCTCAAACATGGATTTAATGAACTCCTTGGTTGCTATGATACCTTCCTTATCACTTCCTGTGATAATGATATCATCAACATACACAAGAAGTGCAATCATACCTGAGGGAGTTGTGAGTGTGAAGAGAGTGTGGTCTAGTTCAGACTTCTTGAAGCCTCGGCCATTCAGAGTAGTGCTCAGCTTGTTGTACCAAGCTCTTGGTGATTGCTTCAGCCCATAGATAGCTTTCTTCAATCTCAACACATTCCCTCTCTTCACTAAGTGTTCTAGGCCTGGAGGTGGATGCATATATACTTCATCCTCAAGTTCACCTTGTAAGAATGCATTCTTCACATCCATTTGCCATAACCCCCATCCAAGATTCACAGCCAAGCTTAATACAATCCGTATTGTATGTAGTTTAGCTACTGGTGCAAAGGTTTCTATGTAATCTTCTCCATAAGTTTGAGTGAAACCTCTTGCTACTAGCCTTGACTTCTTCCTCTCAACCTTTCCATCAGCCTTATACTTGATTGTGAATATCCATTTACTACTCACAGCCTTCTTCCCTTTTGGTAACTCACTCTCATACCATGTATCATTCTTGATCATGGCTCCTGCCTCAGCTCCAACTGATTCCTTCCATTCTTTATCCATGATTGCTTCTTCATAGCTTCTTGGAATATAGTTCTCATCCAAGTTAACCATGAATGCACAATGTTCTTCAGGGTATTGAGCAAAGGAACACACAGCTTGAGAAGGATGCTCCACAGCTTGGGCATTGTAGTACACTCGCGTGTTTACCCAAGAGGAAGGATCCTTTCTAAGCCTTGTGCTTCTCCTCAATACTGGTTGTTCTTGCACTTGAACCGGCTCATCTTGTATATGCGGTTCTTGTGCTTCATCTCCTTGGTCTTGCTCACCTTGATGATGAGAACCTGAGTTGAACTCTTCTCCTTCTTCACTCAAGCCGACTCCTTCTTGGCCATTTTCTTGAGTTTCAGGTTCACTTCCCCCCTCATGATCAAGGTGAGGTGTTTGAGCAGCTCTACTTGGTTCATTTGAGCTCTCTTCTGGTTGTCCACTTCTTGTGGACTGATCCTGATTCATCTTGATACCAAGACCTTCCAAAATAATCCTTAAGACTCCAGCCTTATCTGATGTAAGGTCCCTCAAGTCTTCTTGATTCTTCTCTTCATAGTATCCTCTTTCTTCAATGAACTTCACATCTCTAGATACAAGTACCCTTCTAGCTTCTGGATCATAACACTTATATCCCTTTTGAGTTGTTGAGTAGCCAATGAACATTGCCTTTCGGCTTCTTGCTTCTAGCTTGTTCCTCAACTCTCCTGGTACCAACACATAACACAAGCATCCAAACACTTTCATATATGCCAAAGATGGCTTGCGCTTGTTCAGTACCTCAAATGGTGCTTGATCCTTCAACACCCTTGTCGGCATTCGGTTGATTAGATAGCAAGCAGTGGATACAGCATCACTCCAGAATCTCTTAGGTACATTGGCTTGGAACATCAATGACCGAGCCACCTCCATCAAGTGCCTGTTCTTCCTCTCAGCTACACCATTCTGTTGTGGTGTGTAGGGACAGCTTGTTTGATGAAGTATTCCATGATGATCTAGATGACTTTTGAACGCATAGCTTGTGTACTCTCCTCCATTATCTGATCTCAAAATTTTAATCTTAGCATGATAATGGTTAGTCACATAAGCTTGAAAGTTCTTGAATGCATCTATCACCCTATCTTTTGATGGAATAAGTGTTAACCAGGTGTATTTAGATTTTTCATCAATGAATGTGACAAAGTACTTATGATTGTCTCTAGAGAAAATAGGTGCAGTCCACACATCAGTATGAATCAAATCAAAGCAATTTTCATAAACAGTAGATGTTCTTGGAAACACATTCTTACAATGCTTGCCTAAGATGCAAGCTTCACACTTATCATTTTCAAAAACCACACCTGGTAACATCAAGTTTAAAGCCCTCTCATGGGGATGACCTAGTCTAGCATGCCACAATGCATTTTTATTCAAACTAGAAGCAGAAGTAAATGAGCAGTTATGATTGGAAACAGGATCAAGCTTCTCAAGCATGTATAACTCTCCCTTTGTGACTCCTTTTCCAATCAATTGGCTGCTCTCAATATCCTGAAACTTCACATCATTAGGACTGAATATAACATTGCAATTCAAATCAGTAGTACATTTCTTAACTGAAAGTAGATTTGATGTGAATTCAGGAATGTAAAATGCTCTAGTGTTTTTATCAAATAGCTTTAAGTTTCCTATTCCCTTAATAGGTATCTTATCTCCATTTGCAATCATCACACATCCATTAGTAGGTTCTATATCTTTAATCAGGTTGGTGTCACTAATCATATGATGAGATGCACCTGAATCTATAATCAATGGTTTGTATGCATTGCTAGCATGATGGCAGATACAGTTTGATCTATATGCATTCATCCTAGCATTTCTATCAATGTACTGCTCAATTCCAGCCTTACTATCAGTCCTAGCAATCTCAGCCTCACCGTGAGTCATTTCTATAGTTCTAGCAATTAAAGAAGCACCAAATGACTGCCCATGAATGTTACCATTATCCTTGAGCATTTTGATGAGTGCATCCATCTCGGACCTCCTGATGAAGTCTTGATCATTGCCTCGGGGGTTGCTAGTTCCAGTATAGGTCACCAAAGCTTTTCCATTTCCTTCACGGTTCTCCACCTCAGCTCCTTTGTTGGATGGCCCTGCTCCGCTTGATCCTTCAGTCATATGAGCTCTTGCCTCTCTCTCCTTTATGAACTTGGCCGGCTTCAAGTGGGGATGGAGTATCCAGCACTGAATCTTCTTGTGCCCATACCTCTTGCAATGATCACAGTTCCCATTGAACTTCTCATACTTGTTGTAGCCAGCTTTGTTAGCTTGTGGAGGTTCTTCTCGGTCAGATTGCACAGCATTTGCAAGAGATAAGTCTCCCTTGCCTCCAAACAAACCCATTGAGCCCTGCTCCCTCTGTATCTGAGCACAAACATCCTCAAGGTCAGGTAGCTTCTCGGACCTTAGCATGTGTTGAATGAGACCATTGTAGCTTGCGTTCAATGTGAGCAACAACCCAAAGACCTTGTCCTGCTCACGCCTCTCATTTAGAAGCTCTGGATCAACCGTGCTTGGTCTCAACATCTCCAGCTCTGACCACAGTGTCCTGAACCTCCCCAAGTGCTTAGTAAACTCCATGTCATCTTGGGTTAACTCGTTGATTGCCTTCTTGACTTCAAACACTCGGTTCAGGTTAGAAACGTTTCCATATACCTTCTTCAGCGTGTCCCACAGCTCCTTGGCTGTCTCACAGTAGCTGTAAGCATCTAGGATAGCCGGCTCCAAGGAGGCATGAAGGACTGACATTACCATCATGTCTTCTTGTTGCCACTTCTCCACAACACTCTCCTCGGAGCTCTCTGCGTCACCCTCTTGAGTAATCGCCTTTGGAGCTTCACCAGTCGTGATATGCCTCCACAAACCCTTGCTTCCCACAGCAGTCTTCACCATCCTAGACCAGACTAGGTAGTTGCTTCCTTTGAATGTCACCGCGACCTTCATCTTCATAATACTTTCCATCTTGAACAGCTTGACGTCTACAGCTTGAACAACCGGTTAGATCTTGTACTGAGAACCCACGCTGCTCTCTAGAACACAGATTTACTCTTGAGTCTTCAAATGAACCTCCCACGGATCACCGAGACACACACAAAACACTTTGAGCTTTTGAACTCTAAAGAAACTCTCAAACACACTCACTTGTTCTCTTAAAGTTTCAAACTTGAATCCTTAAGAGAGTCACTCACGAACTCAGATTTCAATCAACCTGGCTCTGATACCATATGAGTTTTAAGGATATAGATGATTATCTGAGTTTAGAAAGGATTATAGAAGAGAATAAGAGATTAAGAGACAGATTAGAGACTAATGGAGAATCATAATGAAATGAGTATATAGAGAGATTGTTTAGAACTGTCTAATCTTATTATGAGATGAGGTTACATCATTTATAGAAGAGGCATTAGGGTTTACAAGTTAAGGGAAAACATCACTAGTCATAAGCATGTGTAGTCAAGACTAAAGGGAGCGTTTCTTTTGAATGAATGGACGGTAAGGCTCACACGCTTTGCCTTTGCTTTTACAGCCTGTCCACGGACTGGATGGATAAGGCTCGTCCTTCCCTTATCCCTAAACGGTCTGATCAGTCTTGAGACCCTCCGTGTGCTGTAGAGGCTTTACTCACCCATCTCCTTCTCCCTTTATGTTTCCTTAGATGTACGGCCAAGCCCCTGTCCGTACATAGGCCGTACTGTCCGTACCTAGGCCGTACTGTCCGTACTCTTTCCCATCACTTGCTTAGCTCTACCTTTCCTTCTCATAATGGCTTCCTCTTCTCAACAATCACAACATCACAACCTGTTCATACACTCAAGCTTTATACAAGAGAAAGAGATTTCCTTACAGCCAAGGAACTAGTGTTAGTTCCTTGAAACTCCTTAGTACATGGGAAGATCCGAGCTGTTGGTGTCAACTCCTACATCTCCTTCTTTCATGGACCTTTCTCTTGAACCCACCATGCCTAAGACACCTCCTCTCTTCATTTTTGAGTCGCCATACCAGGTACAAGTTGAAAGCTTTCACCTTTCTTCTTGGACAGTGAATGGGAATGGCTTGGACATGCTTCCAATGGCCTTCTTTCTTCAGGACGACCATGAGAGAGTGGAGAACGACCAAGAACAGCTTCTGGACGCCATTGATGAGCACACCTTCTTCTTGAAGAGGTTGAACAGCCAAATGAACATGAAGCTTCTTCTTGGTTTGGAAATGGCATGGGAGTGAGCTTTGAGCTTAGGGGAGCTGGAACCAAGTTCTAATGAACCTGGCTCTGATACCATATGAGATTTAAGAGTACTCAGGTTGTATGTGTGTATGAAACCCAAATGGGTAAAGAGAGAGAGAGAGCTTGGAAGCGATTTGAGAGAAAGGAAGTTTAATGAGTGTTTGTGTGTCTAAGTGTTTAAGAGATTAGTGACCAGACTGAGAACGTGTATAGATATTCAGGATGAGAGACTAGAGAGACTAAGAGAAAGTGTTTCAGATTAGAGAAGGAGAAGGGAAACCCCCTTACTCACTTAAGGGTTACAAAAACGTCCACACATAGCCTTTATATAGGCTTTACAAGTTTGCAATCATAAACCCTTAATCTAATGGCTAAAAATGACTTGAGAATGAATGGCTAGGATGTAGCCTTGGATCTGGTCTTCACAATCTTGGTGATGGTCTCTGATTGGCTAAAGGAATCTGGTAAGAGAAGCTTGGATGGTTCAGATTGCCCATGTTTGAAATGGATGGATAAGATGGAGCCTTGTGGTGTTCCATGGTCAAAAGGTGCTTTACCTTTTGACCAGCTACTTTCCAGCTAGCAACAGGTCACGCCCAGCTCCTCTCTTATCCATTCCCAACAGTCACAAGCTCAGATAACTCCTCCTTGCTCCCTAAGTTTGCACATTTCCATTTCGGGTCAATCCGGGTAAAGTGATACGGCCTGCTCATCCGTACGGTTGAAGGTACGGACCTGATGTCCGTACCTCGCCCTATATTTGCACACGTTCACCAAGCTTCTTCAATAGATGAACCAGATCATGCTTTGGGTCGCCCTAACTTTGCACGGTCCGTTCGTACCGTCTGAACCTCGGGACGCCCTATCTTTGCACCATCACCCAACTATCTCCAAATGGTGTCTAAGTCCCTCCTGGACTTAAACACTATCTTTGTACAGCCTTCATGACTCTTCTAGACTTCTCTAAATCCTCATGAAGCCTTGATAGACAATCTCTTAAGATCTTGTCCCTATCTTTGCACCAGACCCAAACTCCTCCATACTTCTCCTTTGGCTCCATTTCACTCTTCAAGTCAACAACCAGGATGAATCGCGATGTAAGAAGATGTATTTGGATACATAAAGAAGTGGAGAATCACCAGGAAGTGGAATAAATCTCATAGGAATTAGGATGAAGAAGTTATCCCACTTTCAAATCAGGTGATCCCAGTTTTCCTGTTTGGGAATATGACAACTTCCTCGTCATTCTAATCAAATCAGGATTAATCGCGATGTAAGAAGCTGTATTTGTATACAAAAGTAGTGGAGAATCACCAGGAAGTGGAATTCTCATAGGAATTAGGATGAAGAAGTTATCCCATTTTCAAATCAGGTGATCCCAGTTTTCCTGTTTGGGATATGACAACTTCCTCGTCATTCTAATCAAACCAGGATGAATCGCGATGTAAGAAGATGTATTTGGATACATAAAGAAGTGGAGAATCACCAGGAAGTGGAATAAATCTCATAGGAATTAGGATGAAGAAGTTATCCCACTTTCAAATCAGGTGATCCCAGTTTTCCTGTTTGGGAATATGACAACTTCCTCGTCATTCTAATCAAATCAGGATTAATCGCGATGTAAGAAGCTGTATTTGTATACAAAAGTAGTGGAGAATCACCAGGAAGTGGAATAATTCTCATAGGAATTAGGATGAAGAAGTTATCCCACTTTCAAATCAGGTGATCCCAGTTTTCCTGTTTGGGAATATGACAACTTCCTCGTCATTCTAATCAAACCAGGATGAATCGCGATGTAAGAAGATGTATTTGGATACATAAAGAAGTGGAGAATCACCAGGAAGTGGAACTAATCTCATAGGAATTAGGATGAAGAAGTTAATCCACTTTAAAATCAGGTGACCCCAGTTTTCCTGTTTGGGAATATGACAACTTCCTCGTCATTCTAATCAAATCAGGATTAATCGCGATGTAAGAAGATGTTTTTGGATACATAAAGAAGTGGAGAATCACCAGGAAGTGGAATATATCTTATAGGAATTAGGATGAAGAAGTTATCCCACTTTCAAATCAGGTGATCCCAGTTTTCCTGTTTGGGAATATGACAACTTCCTCGTCATTCTAATCAAATCAGGATGAATCGCGATGTAAGAAGCTGTATTTGTATACAAAAAATAGTGGAGAATCACCAGGAAGTGGAATAATTCTCATAGGAATTAGGATGAAGAAGTTATCCCACTTTCAAATCAGGTGATCCCAGTTTTCCTGTTTGGGAATATGACAACTTCCTCGTCATTCTAATCAAACCAGGATGAATCGCGATGTAAGAAGATGTATTTGGATACATAAAGAAGTGGAGAATCACCAGGAAGTGGAATAAATCTCATAGGAATTAGGATGAAGAAGTTATCCCACTTTCAAATCAGGTGATCCCAGTTTTCCTGTTTGGGAATATGACAACTTCCTCGTCATTCTGATCAAACCAGGATGAATCGCGATGTAAGAAGCTATATTTGGATACATAAAGAAGTGGAGAATCACCAGGAAGTGGAATAATCTCATAGGAATTAGGATGAAGAAGTTATCCCACTTTCAAATCAGGTGATCCCAGTTTTCCTGTTTGGGAATATGACAACTTCCTCGTCATTCTAATCAAATCAGGATGAATCGCGATGTAAGAAGCTGTATTTGTATACAAAAAGTAGTGGAGAATCACCAGGAAGTGGAATAATTCTCATAGGAATTAGGATGAAGAAGTTATCCCACTTTCAAATCAGGTGATCCCAGTTTTCCTGTTTGGGAATATGACAACTTCCTCGTCATTCTGATCAAACCAGGATGAATCGCGATGTAAGAAGCTATATTTGGATACATAAAGAAGTGGAGAATCACCAGGAAGTGGAATAAATCTCATAGGAATTAGGATGAAGAAGTTATCCCACTTTCAAATCAGGTGATCCCAGTTTTCCTGTTTGGGAATATGACAACTTCCTCGTCATTCTAATCAAATCAGGATGAATCGCGATGTAAGAAGCTGTATTTGTATACAAAAGTAGTGGAGAATCACCAGGAAGTGGAATAATTCTCATAGGAATTAGGATGAAGAAGTTATCCCACTTTCAAATAAGGTGATCCCAGTTTTCCTGTTTGGGAATATGACAACTTCCTCGTCATTCTAATCAAACCAGGATGAATCGCGATGTAAGAAGCTGTATTTGGATACATAAAGTAGTGGAGAATCACCAGGAAGTGGAATAATTCTCATAGGAATTAGGATGAAGAAGTTATCCCACTTTCAAATCAGGTGATCCCAGTTTTCCTGTTTGGGAATATGACAACTTCCTCGTCATTCTAATCAAATCAGGATGAATCGCGATGTAAAAGCTGTATTTGGATACAAAAAGTAGTGGAGAATCACCAGGAAGTGGAATAATTCTCATAGGAATTAGGATGAAGAAGTTATCCCACTTTCAAATCAGGTGATCCCAGTTTTCCTGTTTGGGAATATGACAACTTCCTCGTCATTCTAATCAAACCAGGATGAATCGCGATGTAAGAAGCTATATTTGGATACAAAAAGTAGTGGAGAATCACCAGGAAGTGGAATAATTCTCATAGGAATTAGGATGAAGAAGTTATCCCACTTTCAAATCAGGTGATCCCAGTTTTCCTGTTTGGGAATATGACAACTTCCTCGTCATTCTAATCAAACCAGGATGAATCGCGATGTAAGAAGCTGTATTTGGATACATAAATAGTGGAGAATCACCAGGAAGTGGAATAAATCTCATAGGAGTTAGGATGAAGAAGTTATCCCACTTTCAAATCAGGTGATCCCAGTTTTCCTGTTTGGGAATATGACAACTTCCTCGTCATTCTGATCAAACCAGGATGAATCGCGATGTAAGAAGCTTTATTTGGATACATAAAGAAGTGGAGAATCACCAGGAAGTGGAATAAATCTCATAGGAATTAGGATGAAGAAGTTATCCCACTTTCAAATCAGGTGATCCCAGTTTTCCTGTTTGGGAATATGACAACTTCCTCGTCATTCTAATCAAACCAGGATGAATCGCGATGTAAGAAGCTGTATTTGGATACATAAAGTAGTGGAGAATCACCAGGAAGTGGAATAAATCTCATAGGAGTTAGGATGAAGAAGTTATCCCACTTTCAAATCAGGTGATCCCAGTTTTCCTGTTTGGGAATATGACAACTTCCTCGTCATTCTGATCAAACCAGGATGAATCGCGATGTAAGAAGCTATATTTGGATACATAAAGAAGTGGAGAATCACCAGGAAGTGGAATAAATCTCATAGGAATTAGGATGAAGAAGTTATCCCACTTTCAAATCAGGTGATCCCAGTTTTCCTGTTTGGGAATATGACAACTTCCTCGTCATTCTAATCAAATCAGGATGAATCGCGATGTAAGAAGCTGTATTTGTATACAAAAGTAGTGGAGAATCACCAGGAAGTGGAATAATTCTCATAGGAATTAGGATGAAGAAGTTATCCCACTTTCAAATCAGGTGATCCCAGTTTTCCTGTTTGGGAATATGACAACTTCCTCGTCATTCTAATCAAACCAGGATGAATCGCGATGTAAGAAGATGTATTTGGATACATAAAGAAGTGGAGAATCACCAGGAAGTGGAATAATCTCATAGGAATTAGGATGAAGAAGTTATCCCACTTTCAAATCAGGTGATCCCAGTTTTCCTGTTTGGGAATATGACAACTTCCTCGTCATTCTAATCAAATCAGGATGAATCGCGATGTAAGAAGCTGTATTTGTATACAAAAAGTAGTGGAGAATCACCAGGAAGTGGAATAATTCTCATAGGAATTAGGATGAAGAAGTTATCCCACTTTCAAATAAGGTGATCCCAGTTTTCCTGTTTGGGAATATGACAACTTCCTCGTCATTCTAATCAAACCAGGATGAATCGCGATGTAAGAAGATGTATTTGGATACATAAAGAAGTGGAGAATCACCAGGAAGTGGAATATATCTCATAGGAATTAGGATGAAGAAGTTATCCCACTTTCAAATCAGGTGATCCCAGTTTTCCTGTTTGGGAATATGACAACTTCCTCGTCATTCTAATCAAATCAGGATGAATCGCGATGTAAGAAGCTGTATTTGTATTAAAAAGTAGTGGAGAATCACCAGGAAGTGGAATAAATCTCATAGGAATTAGGATGAAGAAGTTATCCCACTTTCAAATCAGGTGATCCCAGTTTTCCTGTTTGGGAATATGACAACTTCCTCGTCATTCTAATCAAATCAGGATGAATCGCGATGTAAGAAGCTGTATTTGTATACAAAAAGTAGTGGAGAATCACCAGGAAGTGGAATAAATCTCATAGGAATTAGGATGAAGAAGTTATCCCACTTTCAAATCAGGTGATCCCAGTTTTCCTGTTTGGGAATATGACAACTTCCTCGTCATTCTAATCAAACCAGGATGAATCGCGATGTAAGAAGCTATATTTGGATACATAAAGAAGTGGAGAATCACCAGGAAGTGGAATAAATCTCATAGGAATTAGGATGAAGAAGTTATCCCACTTTCAAATCAGGTGATCCCAGTTTTCCTGTTTGGGAATATGACAACTTCCTCGTCATTCTAATCAAACCAGGATGAATCGCGATGTAAGAAGCTGTATTTGTATACAAAAAGTAGTGGAGAATCACCAGGAAGTGGAATAAATCTCATAGGAATTAAGATGAAGAAGTTATCCCACTTTCAAATCAGGTGATCCCAGTTTTCCTGTTTGGGAATATGACAACTTCTTCGTCATTCTAATCAAATCAGGATGAATCGCGATGTAAGAAGCTGTATTTGTATACAAAAAGTAGTGGAGAATCACCAGGAAGTGGAATAATTCTCATAGGAATTAGGATGAAGAAGTTATCCCACTTTTAAATAAGGTGATCCCAGTTTTCCTGTTTGGGAATATGACAACTTTCTCGTCATTCTAATCAAACCAGGATGAATCGCGATGTAAGAAGATGTATTTGGATACATAAAGAAGTGGAGAATCACCAGGAAGTGGAATTTATACACTTTTGTGTATTAGAGTGTGTTTAAGAACAATCAGATTGTTTTGTGTAAGATTAAAGAGATTAAGAGAATAAGTAGAGAGAGAATAGAGAGAATACTCAAAACTCCATTAATTAATTTAATGTCTCAGATACAAGTTATATATGAAGAGATAAGGATAATACAAAGAGGATTTCGAAATCATAAGCATGTGAAGTCAAGGGATAGGCTGTAAAGATGCTTCACATGCTTGGACAGGCTGTAAAGGTGCTTTACCTTTCCAGCTATGACCAGACCTTATCCAAACTACTCCTTCCTTATCCAGACTTCCTCTTGGGCGTGATCCACTCTCCAAAGGGATGCAAAGTAACTTCCTAAGCTTTTAACTTAGTTACCACAGTCAAACCGAAGTTACTGTGGTAAAACTCCAAAGTTACTATCTGCCCCAATACTCTTCCTCTATCAATGTATCACCTCTTCTCAACACTCCCCCTCAAGCTTGACCATGTAGAACAAGTCAAGCTTGGAAACCATGAAGACCTCCCTCATTAAAAACCTCACCAAGGAAAACCCATTGGGATAAAACCTTGATGAGGGAAAAAGAGTGGAGACTCCATGGTTAAGGGGCTCAGCTCCTTGGAGTAAGATCAATGAGTCCAAGCCTTGATAGTATGGACTCCATTGTCTTTAATCTCGCTGCCTTAGTAAACACATCTGCAAGCTGGTCTTCACTTCTTGTATAACATGGCAGTATCACTCCTAAGATAATCATCTGCCTCACCTTATGACAATCCACCTCTATGTGCTTTGTTCTCTCATGAAACACTGAGTTGGAGGCAATGTGGATAGCTGCTTGATTGTCACAATGCATAGTCATAGGAGTAGTCTGCTCAATCTCTAGATGCTTCAAGATCCCCTTGATCCACACCAACTCGTTTGTCAGCTTCAACATGGCTCTATACTCAGCTTCAGCACTTGAACAGGAGATAACCTTCTGCTTCTTACTCTTCCAAGTTACCAAGTTCCCTCCAATGAATGTACAATACCCAGTAGTTGATCTCCTGTCCACTCTATCTCCTGCCCAATCAGCATCACAATAACCAACCACTTCTGTACTGCCATTGCAGCCCATCCAAACTCCTTGTCCAGCCGTCCCACTTAAATACCTCAGTATCCTATCAACCATCTTCCAATGATGGACCTTTGGCGCCTGCATATGTTGACTCACTTGATTCACAGCGAAGCATATATCTGGCCTAGTAATTGTCAAGTAGATCAGCTTGCCAACCATCTTCCTGTATAGCTTAGGATCCTCAAACAGCTGCTTCTCTTCAACCTCCCCCTCACGCAGAACCTTATATCCCTCCTCGAGGGGTGTCTTAGCTATCTTTCCTCCAAGCACATCAGTCTCCTTCAACATATCCATAGTATACTTCCTTTGAGACATAAACAAACCCTCCTTTGATCTGCATATCTCAATGCCCAGAAAATACTTCATCTCTCCCAAATCCTTGATGTCAAACACAGATTTGAGAAACTCCTTAGTAGCTTGAATCCCTGCCTTATCACTCCCTGTGATAATCAAATCATCCACATACACTAGAATCACAATGATCCCTGAAGGTCCTGTCAAGGTGAAGAGAGTGTGATCTAATTCAGACTTCCTAAAGCCTCTCCCATTGAGTGTTGTACTCAGCTTCCTGTACCAAGCTCTAGGTGATTGTTTCAGCCCATATATTGCCTTCTTCAATCTCAAAACATTCCCTGGCTTTACTAGATGCTCAAGACCAGGAGGAGGAAGCATGTATACCTCATCTTCTAGCTCACCTTGTAAGAAAGCATTCTTCACATCCATCTGCCACAAATCCCACTCCAAGTTTGTTGCAATGGACAACACAATCCGAACTGTATGTAGCTTAGCTACTGGTGCAAAGGTATCAATGTAATCCTCTCCATAGGTCTGTGTAAATCCTCTTGCAACCAATCTGGTCTTCTTCCTATCAATCTGTCCATTTGCTAGATACTTGATTGTGAAGATCCATCTACTAGATACAGCCCTCTTTCCCTTAGGCAGCTCACTCTCATACCATGTATCATTTTTGATCATAGCACCTGCTTCAGCTCCCACTGATTCTTTCCATTCCTTGTCTAACATAGCTTCTTCATAAGTCCTTGGTACATAACTCTCATCCAGACTAATCATAAAGGCATAATGCTCCTCTGGAAACTCAGCAAAGGAACACACGGCTTGAGAAGGATGCTCCACAGCCTGGGCATTGTAGTACACTCTCGTGTTTACCCAGTTGGAAGGATCCCTCTTTATCCTTGTGCTCCTCCTCAAAGCTTGAACCTGATCTTCAGTTTGCACACTAGCCGGCTCCACTTGCTCTTCTTCTGAACTGGCCGGTCTGAGTTGTTCTTCTACACTAGACTGAACCTCATCCACTTCTCCACTAGACTGAACCTCATCCACTTCTCCACTAGACTGAACCTCATTGTTCTCAACTTCTTGTGATGTATCTTGATCATGAAGACCTGAATCCTCTTGGTTTTGCTCTTGCTCACCAGATTCAGTTCCATTCCCCCTCTCATGATCAAGAGGAGTTGTTCTTCCAGCTCCACCACTCTGATTGGAAGACTCTCTCCTTCCGGTTTCCTGATCCTGGGATAATCCTATCCCAAGCTTCTCTAACAACACTCTCAGTATTGTTGCCTTATCAGATGGAGCTTGAGACAAATCCTTCAGATTTTCCCACTCCTTTTCTTCATAATAACCTTTTGTTTCAACAAACTTCACTTCTCTAGATACCATCACTCTCCTTGCTTCAGGATCATAGCACTTGTACCCCTTCTGAGTGATAGAGTAACCAATGAACATAGCCTTAGTACTCTTTGCCTCCAGCTTGTTTCTCTGCTCTCCTGGAACCATGACATAGCACACACACCCAAAGACACGTAGATGATCAATGACAGGTTTACTCTTGTTCAATACCTCAAATGGAGACAGATTCTTCAATATCTTGGTTGGAACCCGGTTGATGAGATAGCAAGCAGTCTGCACAGCATCACTCCAAAAGCGTTTTGGGACATTTGCATGAAACATCATTGATCTAGCAACCTCCATCAAGTGCCTGTTCTTCCTCTCAGCTACCCCATTCTGCTGTGGTGTGTAAGGGCAGCTAGTCTGATGCACAATCCCATGCTTGGCTAGATGACTCTTGAAGGCATTGCTGATGTATTCACCTCCATTATCTGATCTCAGTACCTTCACAGTAGCATTGTATTGATTAGATACATATGCTTGGAAGTTCATAAATGCTTCTAGCACCCTATCTTTAGATGGAAGCAATGTAAGCCAAGTATACTTAGACTTCTCGTCAATGAATGTCACAAAGTACTTCTGGCTATCTCTAGACAAACAAGGAGCAGTCCACACATCTGAATGAACTAGATCAAAGCAATGCTCATAAGTAGTTTCTGATGTTGGAAAAACAGTCCTACAATGCTTCCCTAATATGCATGCTTCACACTCCAAGTGACTAAATGACATATTAGGAATTATCAATTCAATAGCACGAGCATGAGGATGTCCCAATCTAGCATGCCAAGTAATACTATCAATCTTCTCATAAGTACTACTCAAACACATAGAATCAAAGGGTTTAGAGATCTTAGCCAATTGGAGCTGATATAGATTATTCTTGCTGTCTCCTCTCCCAATGACCCTTCCAGTCTTCAAATCTTGGAACTCAACATCATCTGGCCTGAATACTACTTGACAGCCAAGATCAATTGTGGCTTTCCTCACAGATAGCAAATTTGAAGCAAACTGTGGCATGTAGAAGGCATCTGAGTCTTTATCAAATAGCTTGAGCTTTCCAACTCCTTCTATTGGAATCCTATCACCATTAGCTATCATCACACCCCCAGTGGCTTTCTTTACATCACTCATTAAGCTTCTATCACTAATCATGTGATGACTTGCTCCAGAATCAACAATGATGGGTTTGTTGGATGTGGATGCTTTGGCAGGAGCACCTTGTCTCCGGGTCGTAGCCAAAGCATACACATACTTGACAAACTCATCCCATTCCTCCTTTGTGACACGCTCATCTGCTCCTTTGGTCTCTAGCTTCCTCATAACCCCACTGCTCTCTACAGATTCTCCCATGTAAGCTGAGTAGAAACACTCTCCTACTTGCATACTCTCCTTGATACCCTTCCTCCATAATCTGCTCATCATGACCCACATCTTAGAAAGTTTTCTCAACTTTCCCTTCTTGCAGCTTGTACCTCTCTTCCATCTACCTGGCTTCTTGTTTATCTCCCACACATCACAAATGTGTTCAACCAACTCACATATCTCTCCCATAAGAAAGCTAAAGATCACATCTTGCTTCCTCCTTCCTGTATGAGTTTTCACCATACCCAACTCTGATTCTACTTCTCTCAGCCTCCCCACAAGCTGATACAACTCGTCCTTCCTTTGTCTTAGACTATAGATCACGCCCTTGGCTTCATGACCCTCCAACCTTGCTGTCTGACCTTCTTCAGCAGCTACCTCCTTTAAAGGTTCTACCTTTACTTGAATCTCCTTCAAACTTGCTGTCTGATCTTTCTCAGCAGCTCTCACCTTTAAAGGCTCTTCCTTTACATGATTACTCCAAATCCCACAGCTTTCCAAAGCTGTCTCTACCCAATCTGACCAGATCCACTTGTTTTCTCTCCCTTTCTTCACTTGATAACTTGATCTTGTCTTCATCTCTCTGCTCACGTTTGACTCCATCAGATGTCCTCATTAAAACCCAGCAAATGAAGAACAGAGCTCAAAACCACCAAGAACACTCAAGAACATCAAGAACAGCTCAAGAACACAAAACCAGATTTTTTTAAGAACATGAATAACACACTTCCACCCTTTTAGTAACCTGGCTCTGATACCATATACACTTTTGTGTATTAGAGTTATGATTTTAGAGAATAAGAAAGGTATTGAGAAGTCTAAGAGAGATTCAAGAGAGATTAGAGTGTTTAAGATAAAGTGTATGAGATTATCATGATGAACTAGAGAGAGATACTCATAAACTCGTGTGTTTTATTAATCAAGACAGAGTTTACAATATATAGGATCAGATACAAGGGTTTCAGAGAGACTAAGCATGTGAGGTCAAGGATAAGGTTGCTTTAATTCAAACTTGATCCAATGGGAGCTGTCACACGTTTTTGGCATCTTGGACCAGGTTCCTTTTGCCTTTACAGCCTGTTCCAGCCTGTGTGGATAAGGCTCAGTCACTCTATCCATCCAAACGGTCATCTCCCCTAAGGTAAAACTCCTTTGGCCGTTTACTTCTTTCACGCGGTAACTTCTCCTCTTGGTCGAGTGGTGGATTGATCCGGACCGTACGGATGGTACGGCTGGTACGGCCTTGTACGGTCTGATCACTCCCAAGCTTTCCTTCTCTTTGCCTTCACATTATCTCATTCCCAACTCCTTAAGCTATCTTCTCATATATTGTTCAACTCATTTCAACACTCCCCCTCAAGCTTAACTTAGTAACTTAGTTAAGCTTGGAACAACCATGAGATCTTCCTCATTAAAAACCTCACCAAAGAAAACCCATTGGGACAAAACTTTGATGAGGGAAAAAGAGTGAAGAGCTCATGGCTAAGGGGATCAGCTCCGTGGTGTAAGATCTATGAGTCCCAATCTGATGTGAATGGACTCCATAGTCTTTTGTCTTGCTGCCTTGGTGAACACATCCGCAAGTTGATCCTCACTCCTCGTATAGCATGGCAGGATTACTCCCAAGACAATCATCTGCCTCACCTTGTGACAATCAACTTCAATGTGCTTGGTTCTCTCATGGAAGACTGAGTTGGTTGCAATGTGTATAGCCGCTTGATTATCACAGTGCATAGTCATTGGAGTCACTTGCTCTATCTCCAAATGCTTCAAGATCCCTTTAATCCATACCAACTCATTTGTAAGCTTCAGCATTGCTCTATACTCAGCTTCAGCACTTGAACACGATACCACCTTCTGCTTCTTGCTCTTCCAAGTCACCAAGTTGCCTCCAATGAATGTACAATAGCCGGTGGTTGATCTTCTGTCTGCTCTATCTCCAGCCCAATCAGCATCACAATATCCCACCACTTCAGTACTCTTGTTGCATCCCATCCATACTCCAAGGCTTGATGTCCCGTTCAGATACAAGAGAAGTCTCTCCACCATGCGCCAGTGATGTTCCTTTGGGACTTGCATATGCTGGCTCACTTGATTCACAGCAAAGCATATGTCTGGTCTTGTGATAGTTATGAGATTTAGAGATCCTTAGAGTAACTAGAATATAAGTAAGAGTTTCAGTAGAGATTAGGAAGAGATTGTGAAAGATTAAGAGACTTGAGAGCTGTTTAGTGTCTAAGAGAGAATCATGGTGACTTAGGAAATTAGAGAGAGACTCAGAACTATATGATCTTATTAATGAGTGAGGTTACATATTTATATTGTTCTAGACATTAGGGTTTTCGAAACACAAGAGTAGATAAGCATGTGAGGTCAAGGGAAGAGCCTTTGCTTTTGTTTGAACCGGCCAATGACTAGCTTCACACGTTCGGGCATCTTCCTGATCCTGGTCCAAGATGCTCTTCCTTTCCAGCCCTTGCCAGCCTGTCCTAGCTGTCAAGCCGCGCCTCCCTTATCCACTCCAACGTCTGGATAAGCTTGGTCGAGTGTAACTTTACCTCGGTCCATAAGAGTTACTCGGTGAAGTTACCATCCTAGTTTTACCTTGGTACGGTCAGTGTACGGATGGCCCGTCCGTACCATGCCTTAGTTTACTCTTAACTCCCTTTCCTTTCACTCCTTAGCTTTCTCATGTCCTTAACTCCTCAATGCCTTCACATATACCTCAACACATCTCAACACTCCCCCTCAAGCTTAGCTTTATGATAGTCTAAGCTTGGACAGCCATGAGATCTTCCTCATTAAAAACCTCACCAAAGAAAACCCATTGGGACAAAACTTTGATGAGGGAAAAAGAGTAAAGACCTCATGACTTAGGGGATCAGCTCCTTCTCTTCCCAAGATCTATGAGTCCCAATCTAATGTGAATGGACTCCATAGTCTTTTGTCTTGCAGCCTTAGTGAACACATCAGCCAACTGATCTTCACTCCGAGTGTAGCATGGTAAGATGACTCCTAGGATGATCATCTGCCTCACCTTGTGACAATCAACTTCAATGTGCTTGGTTCTCTCATGAAACACCGAGTTGGAGGCAATGTGAATAGCTGCTTGGTTATCACAATGCATTGTCATAGGTGCGGCTTGATCAATCTCCAAATGCTTCAAGATGCCTTTGATCCACACCAGCTCGTTGGTAAGCTTCAGCATAGCTCTATACTCAGCTTCAGCACTTGAGCAAGAGACCACCTTCTGCTTCTTACTCTTCCATGTAACTAAGTTGCCTCCAATGAATGTGCAATAGCCGGTTGTTGATCTCCTATCAGCTCTATCTCCTGCCCAATCAGCATCACAATAGCCCACCACTTCAGTGCTTCCATTGCACCCCATCCAGACTCCTTGATCTGGCGAGCCATTCAGATACATCAGTAGCCTCTCCACCATGTGCCAATGATGTTCCTTGGGAAGCTGCATATGTTGACTCACCTGATTCACAGCAAAACATATGTCAGGTCTTGTGATGGTAAGGTAAATCAATTTGCCAACAAGTTTTCTATAGAGTTTAGGATCATGAAATGGCTTGCTGTCTTCAATCTCCCCCTCTCTTGGTACTTTGTAGCCATCCTCCATAGGCATCCTTGCTGTCTTGCCTCCATAAGTGTGATTTTTAAAGAGATCTCTACTCTGGCTGTATGTGTGTGTGTATAAACTCCAATGGAGAAAGATGAGAGCTTGTTCTAAGTGATTTAAGAACAAAGATTGATGAGAGTGTTTAAGTGTTTAAGAGACTAAAGAGAATGAGATTAAGAGACTGTGAGACTAAGAGAATAAGTGTTTAGAGATTAGAGTTTCAGATTCAATAACTAGTTTTTCATTTCCATGAAGGAGAGGGGAAATCCCCCATTCTCACTTAGAGCTTACAAATCGTCTCTGTCTCTTATTTAAATAGGACATACTGTTTTCTACTAGGGTTTACAGTCAGATACATCACACATGTGAAGTCAAACAAGGAGGAGCCTTATTTTGAATTCTATGGACCATAAGCTTCACATGCTTGGCCAATAGGAAGCTTGGGCGTTCCTGGTCTTTACACAGGCTGTCATGAGCTGTCTTGTGGACTGAATAAGCCAATAGGAGTGAAGACCTTATCCATACACGGACAGAAGCAAGGGCATCTTGCCTGATCCTTTCCAAGGCCATCCAAGATGCCATTTTGATCCCTTCTTCATGTATAAGGTCCAAATGAGTTTCTCCATGCCTTGTGACCCAAGACATGACCAGACCATGCTGTACGGACTTCCTGGCCGTACACATTGTGCCCTAAGCTTGCACATTCCTCAACTATGCTCAAATGGTCGAGATGATAAGTTTTGGGATGCCCTGGTCCGTACGGTCCGTACAGTCCGTACGGTCCGTACAGTCCGTACGGCCGTCCGTACAGATCGTCCTAACTTTCTTATTAACCATTTCAGCCTAAACTCCTCCAATGTCCTCCCAAGTCTGATTAGAACCCTTCTTGGACATTTTCCCAATCTTGTATCAGCTTCTCATCACTTCTGAAGCTTCATAGAACTCTTCTTAAGATCTTCAAGAGCTTGCCCTATATGTACAAGCTCCATTCTTCTCTTCAGTTCAACACTCCCCCTCAAGCTTGACTTTAGGAGATCCTAAGCCAAGCTTGGAACTCTGAAGAGTCTCCCTCATTAAAAACCTTACAAGGAAAACCCATTGGGACAAAACCTTGCAAGGGAAAAAGAGTAGAGCTCTCCAAAGCCTAGGGATTGGCCAGTGAGCCCTTGTGCCTTAGAACCAGTGTGGTTGGACACAAGAAGCTCTGGATCACGGCCTAATAGGTGCAGCAACTCTTCACAGCTTTGCGCACACTTCACACTTCAGCTTCACCTCTTCTTGGAACCGATTTGAAGTCTCCCCCCTCTCAACTGACTTCTCAGCCATCTTAGAGAAGCTAGGACACGACCAGATCATCTTTAAAACACCAGTGAGCCTGATCAACACTTCACACACTGCTTGCCCTCCTCATAGACCTGGTTTGGATCTCCCCCTCTCAACAGACTTCACAGCCACCTTAGAGAAGCTAGGAAATGACCAGGAACACCTTTAGTGAGGCTCAAGCAATGGTACCTGATACATTATCCCAAAGGTGCATCAGTACCTATCAAAACCA
The DNA here is from genome assembly GCF_020379485.1 of Brassica napus. Taxonomy (NCBI): domain Eukaryota; kingdom Viridiplantae; phylum Streptophyta; class Magnoliopsida; order Brassicales; family Brassicaceae; genus Brassica; species Brassica napus. Next base: position 62,267 of record NW_026014592.1, read on the forward strand.
AGAAAGTGAATATCCTGCATCACACTTGATGCACACAATCTCACACTTCAATCATAATCTTTTTAAGTATCTTTTCACGCACAAGCAATGAATAAGATGAATGAAGAAGATTTGAAGAAAGAGTTTAAAAGTCTAAAAGTCTAAGGGAACTTCCCTTGTGTTTTTGTGAGTTTCCTAACTCGGCCAATGCACTATCTTCATGGCATCATCAACTTCTTGGAAAGACAGAATGGATTCATCAGCTTCTCCTCAATCACCTCTCATTGAAGCCGCATTGATGGAGAGCCTTCTTCCTCACTCGCCAAGGCTGCTCTGAACAGCCTCTTGCCTAGACACGCCACTGACTTGGTCCGGTTGATGATCCTTGTAGAAGCTTTTGCAAAAGACTTGTTACTGACCATGGATCATATGCATTAAGACTCCCCCTCAAGCTTAGAACCAAGACTAGAAGGAGCTAAGCTTGTGATGATCCTATGCATCTCCATGGTCTAATAACTATCATCTTTTATGATAGCTTTCTTCTTGTGAGTTTACTCTCTTCCTTAACCAGGAACTAGGGTGTTTGAATCACCATAGAGAGTCTCACAAGACACACCTCTCATTGCATAATGACCCATGCTACACTTCCTGTAGACTAAGGACTAGATATGTCCAATGGTATTATGCAATGGCTGTTGAGTTGAGCTGAATATATATGTATGAAGAGCTAAGGAGTTGAAGAGGAAAGGAGATGAGGAAGCTTGAGAGAGTTTAGGGAGAGCATGGTACGGACGTCCGTACAAGGCCGTACAAGCCGTACAGTCCGTACCATCCAGCATCGACCAAGACTTACCTTGCATCAGCCAAGTAACACGGTAACTAAGGTAAAGGGAAGGAACTTACCTTGAGGCATCAGACCGTTTAGGGATAAGGTAGAGCGCGCCTTGACAGGCTGGAACAGCTGGAAAGGCAAGAGCATCTCGGTCCAAGATGCCAGATACTCCGCGCATGTGGAGAAGCTAATTGGCTAGTCCAAATGAGCTTATCCTCTCCTGATTGACCTCACATGCTTTAGTCTTCTCTTGATTTCGAAAACCCTTGTATGCTCTCTCTATATATTGTAACTCATCAACCCTAATGAAGATTATGCAGTTTGAGTCTCTCTAATCTCTTAGACACTATGCTTTTCTCTTAGACACTAAACGGCTCTATCTAGTCTCCTAATCTTTCACAAACTTCTCTTAATCACTTCCTAAACACTCTCTTTATTCTGTTTACTCTAAGGATCTCTTAATCTCATATGGTATCAGAGCCAGGTTCATTTGAATCTGGGGTTTGATCTTTAGAGAGTTACAAGCTAAACGTCTTTGAAGCTACACGCGAGTAGTCTTGAAGGTGTTGAAGCTGTGGTCCGTTCTAGTTGAAGCTGTGCTACGTTCTGTTGGTTTGCGTGATTCTAGACTCAAGGTTGGTGTGTACGAAATCCAAGATCCAAGTTTTCAAGTCAAGCAAAGATGGAACATGGGATGAACATGAGGATGAAGGTAGCGGTTACTTTCAAAGGTAGCAACTACCTTGTGTGGTCTCGGATGGTGAAGACTGCTGTGGGAAGTAAGGGTTTGTGGGGGCACATCACAACAGGGGAGGCTCCGAAACTCATTACTCAGGGAGGAGATCAAGAAGAGGTCTCCAATGAAGCGGCTGTGGAGAAATGGCAACAAGAAGACATGCTGGTGATGACGGTTCTACACGCATCCTTGGACCCAGCTATCTTGGATGCCTACAGCTACTGTGAATCAGCCAAGGAGCTGTGGGACACGCTGAAGAAGGTGTATGGGAACACTTCCAACCTCAGCCGTGTGTTTGAAGTGAAGCTAGCGATCAACCGTCTTGCACAAGAGGACATGGAGTTCACTAAGCACTTGGGGAGGTTCAGGTCCTTATGGTCAGAGCTGGAGATGCTGAGGCCGAGCACAACTGATCCAGATCAGCTGAATGAGAGGCGCGAGCAAGACAAGGTCTTTGGGCTGCTTCTCACACTGAACCCGGCCTACACCCAGCTCATCCAGCACATGTTAAGGTCAGACAAGCTTCCGGACCTTGAGGAGGTGTGTGCACAAATCCAAAGGGAGCAGGGATCCATGGGTTTGTTTGGAGGTAAGGGGGAGCTCTCTCTTGCCAATCAAGCAGCTCATGAGGATTCAACCGAGGCTCCACAAGCAAACAAGGCATCTCACGGGAAGTACGAGGACAGGAAGTTCAATGGCAACTGTGATCATTGCAAGAAGCATGGTCATAAGAAGAGCCAATGCTGGATACTGCACCCACACCTCAAGCCGGCCAAGTTCATGAAGGAGCGTGAGGGAAGGGCAAATGTGACTGAAGGTTCAAGCGGAGCTGGCACCAGCAAGATCAGTGAAGTGGATGGGCTTGGAGGCAATGATGGGAATGGGAAGTCTCTGGTGGCTTACACAGGCGCCTCAAGCTCCCGCAGCAATGATGACTACATCAAGAGATCAGACCTTGATGCCCTCTTCAAAATGCTAAAGGAAAACGGTAACACTTACGGTTATTCCTTTGGAGCTTCTATGATTGCATATAAGGATGATCACTTGATTAGAGAACTAGTAGAACGGTTAGAAGCTAGGAATGAGTATAGGCATGCTTACATTGCTAGAACTGATAAGATGCATTCATCACTTAGTAATCTATGCCATAATGCTAAACGAGTAGGTAAACCATTGATTGTTGATTCTGGTGCATCACATCATATGATAAGTGATGAAAACTTGATTAAGGATATAGAACCTACACATGGGCATGTGATGATAGCAAATGGGGATAAGATACCCATTAGAGGAATAGGAAAGCTTAAGCTGTTTAACAAAGAATCTAGAGCTTTTTACATGCCTGAATTCACATCAAACCTATTATCAGTGAAGAAATGTACTAATGATTTACAATGCAATGTTATCTTTAGTCCTAATGATGTGAAGTTTCAGGATATTGAGAGCAGCAGGTTGATTGGGAAAGGGGTGACTAAGGGAGATCTCTATATGCTTGAAGAACTCACTTCTGTTCCTGATTATAGTTGCTCGTTTACTTCTGCTTCTTTGTTGAATAAAAATGCATTGTGGCATGCTAGAGTAGGACACCCTCATGTTAAAGCTTTGAACTTAATGGTACCAGGTGTTGTGTTTGAGAATAAGGATTGTGAAGCTTGCATTTTAGGCAAGCATTGTAGAACTGTGTTTCAAAAGTCTACTACTGTTTATGATAATTGCTTTGATCTAATTCATTCAGATGTATGGACTGCCCCTTGCTTATCTAGAGATAGTTATAAGTATTTTGTCACATTCATTGATGAAAAATCCAAATACACCTGGTTAACCTTAATTCAGACCAAAGATAGGGTACTTGATGCATTTAGGAATTTTCAAACTTATGTAACTAACCATTATCATGCTAAGATTAAAATTTTGAGATCAGATAATGGAGGAGAGTACACGAGTCATGCATTCAAGCAACACCTATCACAACATGGGATTCTACATCAAACAAGCTGTCCTTATACTCCACAGCAAAATGGAGTGGCTGAGAGGAAGAATAGGCATCTCATGGAAGTGGCAAGGTCACTTATGTTTCAGAGTAATGTTCCAAAGAGATTTTGGAGTGATGCGGTTGCCACTGCTTGTTACCTGATAAACAGAACTCCAACCAAAGTTCTGAATGAGAAGGCTCCATTTGAAGTTCTGAACAGGTACAAGCCAGCTCTTGATTACTTGCGAGTCTTTGGATGCCTATGCTTCGTCCTCAAACCAGGAGAGATGATCAACAAGCTAGAAGCAAGAAGCACTAAGGCTGTGTTCATAGGATACTCAGCTACACAGAAAGGATACAAATGCTATGATCCTATAGCAAGGAGAGTTCTTGTATCTAGAGATGTGAAGTTCTTGGAAGATAGAGGATACTATGAAGAAAAGAATCAAGAAGACCTGAAGGACTTAACATCAGACAAGGCCACCACCTTGCGGATCATTCTTGAAGGTCTTGGAATCAGTACATCCCAGGATCCGAGGAATCACGCAACTACACCTCCTGAAGTTGGTTCACCATCCCACCTTGATCATGAGGGAGGAGAGGAGCATGAGGAGCCTATGCAAGAGGCCAACCAAGATGAAGGAGGAGTAGAGAATGAAGGAGAAGAGAGCATAGGCTCGGATGGTCATGGACATGATCATGGTGTGACACAAACACCTTCTCAAGATGAAGTGGTAGAAGAACAACAGGAAGAAGAACCAGTTGTGCAGCCACTAAGAAGGAGTACAAGGATAAGGAAGGATCCTTCCAGTTGGGTAAACACGAGAGTGTACTACAATGCCCAAGCTGTGGAGCATCCTTCTCAAGCCGTGTGCTCCTTTGCTCAATATCCAGAAGCACATTGCGCGTTCATGGTAAACTTGGATGAGAATCACATCCCAAGAAGCTATGAAGAAGCAATGAAAGATAAAGAATGGAAGGAATCAGTTGGAGATGAGGCAGGAGCGATGATCAAGAATGATACATGGTATGAGAGTGAGTTACCAAAAGGGAAGAAGGCTGTGACTAGTAGATGGATATTCACAATCAAGTACAAAGCGGATGGAAAGGTTGAGAGGAAGAAGTCAAGACTAGTTGCAAGAGGGTTCACTCAAACTTATGGAGAAGATTACATAGAAACCTTTGCACCAGTAGCTAAACTCCACACAATCCGGATTGTACTAAGCTTGGCTGTGAATCTTGGATGGGGGTTATGGCAAATGGATGTGAAGAATGCGTTTCTACAAGGTGAACTTGAGGATGAAGTGTATATGCATCCACCTCCAGGCCTTGAACACTTAGTAAAGAGTGGGAATGTACTGAGATTGAAGAAAGCCATCTATGGACTGAAGCAATCACCAAGGGCTTGGTACAACAAGTTGAGCACTACTCTGAATGGCCGAGGCTTCAAGAAGTCTGAACTAGATCACACTCTCTTCACTCTCACGACTCCCTCAGGTATGATTGCTCTCCTTGTGTATGTTGATGATATCATTATCACAGGGAGTGATAAGGAAGGTATCATAGCAACCAAGGAGTTTCTTAAATCCATGTTTGAGATTAAAGACTTGGGAGAAATGAAATACTTCCTTGGAATTGAGATATGTAGATCCAAGGAAGGTTTGTTCATGTCCCAAAGGAAATATACACTTGATCTTTTGAAAGGTGCAGGTGCTTATGGAGGCAAGACAGCAAGGATGCCTATGGAGGATGGCTACAAAGTCCCACGAGAGGGGGAGATTGAAGACAGCAAACCTTATCAGGATCCTAAACTCTATAGAAAACTAGTTGGCAAATTGATTTATCTTACTATAACTAGACCTGACATCTGCTTTGCTGTGAATCAGGTGAGTCAACACATGCAAGTGCCTAAGGAACATCACTGGCACATGGTGGAGAGGATCTTGATGTATCTCAACGGCTCACCTGATCAAGGAGTATGGATGGGCTGCAATGGAAGCACTGAAGTGGTGGGATATTGTGATGCGGATTGGGCTGGTGATAGAGCAGACAGGAGATCAACCACAGGCTATTGCACATTCATTGGAGGCAACTTGGTGACTTGGAAGAGCAAGAAGCAGAAGGTAGTGTCATGTTCAAGTGCAGAAGCCGAGTATAGAGCCATGCTGAAGCTCACCAACGAGTTGGTATGGATCAAAGGCATCTTGAAGCACTTGGAGATCGATCAAGCAACTCCAATGACAATGCATTGTGACAATCAAGCTGCCATCCACATTGCATCCAACTCGGTGTTTCATGAGAGGACCAAGCACATTGAAGTTGATTGTCACAAGGTGAGGCAGATGATTGTGCTAGGGGTGATCTTGCCATGTTACACAAGGAGTGAAGATCAGCTAGCGGATGTGTTCACCAAGGCTGCAAGACAGAAGACAATGGAGTCCATTCACATCAGGTTGGGCCTCATTGATCTTGGGAAGAGAAGGAGCTAATCCCCTTAGCTGCAAGGTCTTTACTCTTTTTCCCTCATCAAAGTTTTATCCCATTGGGTTTTCTTTGGTGAGGTTTTTAATGAGGAAGATCTTGTGGCTGTCCAAGCTTAGACTTATACAAAGCTAAGCTTGAGGGGGAGTGTTGAGTTGAGCTGAATATATATGTATGAAGAGCTAAGGAGTTGAAGAGGAAAGGAGATGAGGAAGCTTGAGAGAGTTTAGGGAGAGCATGGTACGGACGTCCGTACAAGGCCGTACAAGCCGTACAGTCCGTACCATCCAGCATCGACCAAGACTTACCTTGCATCAGCCAAGTAACACGGTAACTAAGGTAAAGGGAAGGAACTTACCTTGAGGCATCAGACCGTTTAGGGATAAGGTAGAGCGCGCCTTGACAGGCTGGAACAGCTGGAAAGGCAAGAGCATCTCGGTCCAAGATGCCAGATACTCCGCGCATGTGGAGAAGCTAATTGGCTAGTCCAAATGAGCTTATCCTCTCCTGATTGACCTCACATGCTTTAGTCTTCTCTTGATTTCGAAAACCCTTGTATGCTCTCTCTATATATTGTAACTCATCAACCCTAATGAAGATTATGCAGTTTGAGTCTCTCTAATCTCTTAGACACTATGCTTTTCTCTTAGACACTAAACGGCTCTATCTAGTCTCCTAATCTTTCACAAACTTCTCTTAATCACTTCCTAAACACTCTCTTTATTCTGTTTACTCTAAGGATCTCTTAATCTCATAATGGCCATCTCTCATTGCATATTCTATCACACTACACTTCCTGTAGATTATGGACTAACATGTCCTAGTGATGATATGCAATGGCACAAGACCTTTGTCTTTACATTCTTGGTTGTTGGCGAGTTACATATATCACATTCCTTGTGTACCTAACACCACCATAACTCAATGCTAGATCAGATCATCCCATTGGGACCAAACCAAGATCATCCATCCTGTTTGATCACCAATGCCACAACAATATATAAACCTTGAAACAAGCCAATCAATCAAGGCAAGAACAAGCAGTTTTAAATCTCTAAAATGACAATGCAAGCTTTAAACAATACATTGACAATTTAGGCTCATTTTTAAATGCATCAATACATGAATGCACAATCTTAAAGCATTAACTACATGAATGCAACAATCTTAAAGCATTAGCTATATGAATGCATCAGGTTCAATCCGTGAGCAATATTAAAGCTATGCACAACAGTTCCAATCAATACCAATGATGCAAGCAACTTAGACAGTTTCTAATTGATGCAAGACAATCAATGATGGATTAAACATAAGCAATAGCATCAGATAACAATAGGATTGAACTTAGACAGTATGAGACATGCTTATGTATGCAAAACAGCTTATCAATCATGATGCAAGCAGCAGAGACATTCTACTCAATTCTACAACACATTCATGATGATTTCAAGCTATGGCAATACACAAGATAATGCAATGAACAGAACATGAGATTTTGGGACTCTAGACATTACTTAATATCAATAAGACCATGCAGCAGCAAAATATTTCCAGTGCAATTAGCATAGACATTCTACTAGAAGCTATAAACTCTTAATGTAAATTTGGGAAAGCACAGAGTATAATCAAGAGATAGACCTATCAAGACATATTAAAAATAGATGAGACTAGGTTTACTCCCTTGTTGAAGATGGTGAGGAGTGGTCTCTTCATTTCGCCACTTGAGTCCTCACTTGCTAAGCTTAACAGCTTCTCCTTTCATCACACAAGCTCACTAACACTCCTTCTCAAGCTTGAGACCGAGTATAGGGAAGGTCCAAGCTTGAAGGTGAGCGCTTACTAAGCTTCATGAACAACCTTGTGGGAACACCTCCATCTTCTTCAGACTTGATGCTTACTTCCCCACTTAACCACCATTGCACTGAGGAGATACCTCAGCTTACTCTCCAAGTACTTCTTATTCGAAGCTCATTGAGTCGCTTTCATCTTCCCTCTACTTCGGCTGCATCTACACATGATCAGCTTGCAATGGCCTTGAGGAACCAGGTCATTGAGCTTAGAGGATCTTCTGGTAGCTCACTTGAATCCACACCTCAAGCTTGACTTAGTATAGGTGCAAGCTTGAAGTGAGTCTCAATGAGACTTCAAACCGGGAGCGCATCACTACCTACAGCTGCGCTTAACCCAACCGATCTGCCATTGCCTTCAGCTCCAATGCCTTCAGGTCATCAGTCTCCCCAAGACTTAGGTGATGACCTTTACTTGTGTGTCTCCATGAACCAGGAGCACATCACTATTACTAGCTGCGCTATCTCAACCGGCCATACACACAAGTCTTTCTCCATTGCTTTAACAATGGCAAAGTCTTCCTCTTCTACTTGGATGGATGGTGAGCAAAGAACACTTCTTGTGAACCTGAAACACCACTCAAACTCCAGCAAAGATAAGACACAATTGCATTGGGATCCATCCTTGACTTCATCAAGTTTGATCACCAATGTCTCAAGCTTTATAGCATTAGATAGAATCATGACAATGTCAAGTTCTTATCTATGCAAGCAACCATTCTCTAAATACAAAGCAAGACCTTATCAGATTCAAGTCAACGTATTTAGGCAATTTTAACAACTCCTTAATATGCAACTTAGACTTTAATCTAAATGCAACAATACAAGGCAGCAACAAAGCAGTATGCATTAATCTTAATCAGTTTCTAACTCATGAAAGCAAGCATGATAATATAATCTATCATCTTAACAAGACAAGTTAATTTAGAACTGACATTAAGCATTTAACCATTTTCAATAGTATTGATGTCAATTCTTGATTAATAAATGGTGTGACCCTGATCAGCTCCATACTAAAGAACATGAAGTCCATCCGCCATCCAAGAGACCTACAATCTCTTGATCCTTTCACCCACGCCCCTTCAAGTGATTCAGGGACTAGACAGCCTATCCAGGGCCGCACCAAGTGGTATCAGAGACACTTGAAGGTTTAGGGTTTGATTTTTCTTAACCTAAGTCAAGAATTCCATCTACTATCCAGAAATCTTCTATGTTTTCTTATAGAAAACAGGAAGAGAAGGCTAAACAATCAGCAACAAGAGAGCTGTTGCAAAGAGGAGAAAGAATTATCCAGATTCCATCTTTCTATGGAGAGTTTGATCCAAACACATATCTAGAATGGGAAAAGGATATGGATTTCGTTTTTCACCGCCATAGGTACACAGCAGAGAACCAAGTTCAGCTAGCAATTACTGGCTTAGATGGTTATGCACTTGAATGGTGGTATCAGATTGCTAACAACAGGAAACGCTGTGGAGAGTTGCAGATTTCTTCTTGGTATGAGATGAAGTCTGTCATGAAGAAAAGGTTTGTAGCAAAGAGGTATGGTCAAACTGATTTGGAACGGTTGCAAAGCCAATCTAGATCATCTCAAGCACGTGTTAGGATATCCAGAGAAGAGCCACAGAACTGCTATGATATTGAGGCACAAAGAAAGTCGCAGCTACTGCAAACACATCTTGGTTATCTTGACTACTTGCAGAGTACCGAGTTCAAAGAAAACCTTAGGAGCATGATAGTTCAATCACTCACTGCAGTGGTACAAAATCAACCAGAGAGGTCAGTCCCATGACCAACATCAGGAATTGATGAGCTAGGCTATTACCAGAAGGAACCAGCAGAAAAGAAAAAAGAAACTGCAGCAAAACCGGCTGAGAAAGAGCAAGAGATTGAATCAAAAGGGAAGGAGAGTCTACCAGCCATGTGTGGTCACGTAATTGGCCTAATCAAGGATGAAGAAAGAGAGCTTGATGAGACACTTGTGGTTCATAAAGAGTCACCTGAGACTTTGATTGAACAAGGTGGATTCATTAGATCTTTTTCTTGTGATATACTGATCCAACCGTTTGTATGTGTTCAGTTCAATCTTTTGGAGCATCTGAGGTTTGTCAAGGGTCAGCAACACCTTGTATTTGAACCAGGAGGAGAGGCACAAGGCCTTACAGCCATTGAAAACGTCCTGGTCCAGAAAGAAATTGCTACACACGATCCATCAATCCTTAAAGAACGGGATTTGAGGTCAAATCCTTTTGAAGGGAGAGAGGATGGTGTGAGCTTGAGTATCTGCAGTAAAAATAGAGGAGAAACAGGAGGTAACACGCCCTTGATCAGTCCCATAACTGATCAGAACCAGCTGAGATCAACAAAACAGAAACTTGCTGTGGGTAAAAAGATGCCAAAGCTTGAGAATGAATATGGGGATCATTACACACGACCACCAGACCCTATGCAGCATGAGAACCAAGTTATAATGAGCATTGGGCAAGGTGTATTGAGAGAAATCATAGATATTCTCCTAGGCAGCCACAAGGAGCTAGTTCGGCCACCAGATCAATCAGCAAGGTTTCTGCTTGTTTCTAGAGATCTAATGCTCCCATTCTATCCAGGAGAGCATAGAACACATGCTGAGACAGCCATGGTTGAGGCGTGCTTATGGAGTAAATGGAGAAAAGCTTTTGCAGCAGCAGCTGGTTATGAGTTAAATGGAAAGGAAAGTTTTGTTTGCTACATACTAAGGCACGTGAGGGGCTTAGAGATGATTGAGAAAGGTTCCAAGAGCTCGCTGAAGCATGGAAAAGGATTGCAGTCCTGGGTGTTTGATCCAGGAGATGATCATGTTTCTATCATCTTACAAGTCTCGGATTTGAGGACAAATCCTTTTGAAGGGAGAGAGGATGGTGTGACCCTGATCAGCTCCATACTAAAGAACATGAAGTCCATCCGCCATCCAAGAGACCTACAATCTCTTGATCCTTTCACCCACGCCCCTTCAAGTGATTCAGGGACTAGACAGCCTATCCAGGGCCGCACCAATAAATCATCAAGTTTGATTCCCAATATCACAAGCAATGCAACAGATAGACACAAGGCATTATCAAGTTCTAATCTTTGCAAGCTCACTCTCTAAGTACAAGCAAGATCATAACAGATTCAAGACAAGTTACTTAGGCATTTTTAAATGCTTCTTTACTCAGCAATTTAGACATGAATCTAATGCTTCAATGTAAGACAGCCACAAGACTATATGCAACAGCTTCCAATTCAGTTTCAATCCATGTATGCAAGCAGATTCAATTAATCACAACAAGCATTACTATGAACCGGAGCTAAGCATATTAAACAATCTTAATCACCAAACAAGGCTCTTTAAGCATACTGAGACAGATTCTAAAGTATTCATTTAGCAATCTTTAAACAGTCCTCAGGATTTCAATCACATCACAACATCACAACCAGTCAATATACTCAAGCTTTATACAAGAGAAAGAGGTTTCTTACAGCCAAGGAACAAGTGTTAGTTCCTTGAAACTCCATAGAACATGGCAAGACAGTGAGCTGTTGGTGTCGATTCCAACTTCTCCTTCTCCCATGGACCTTTCTCTTGAACTTTCCATGTCAAAGACCACACCTTTCTTCATGTTGAATTCGCCACACCAGTACCAGCTGAAAGCTATCACCTTTCTTCTTGGACAGTGGATAAGAACTAGCTTGGACATAGCTTTGAAGCATGGTTGATTAGACCACCTTATACACCATTGCTTCCAAGGTTCTTTCTTCTTCATGGGCTTCATGAGAGAGTGTAGATCAGCCAGAGACAGCTTCTGGACACCATGGATGAGCACACCTTCTTCTTGAGGAGTAGAACAGCCGGCTGGACCATGGAGCTTCTTCTTGGCTTCAAGCGACATGGAGGTGAGCTATGAGCTTCAGCGGAAGCAAGAACCAAGTTCTAATCAACCTGGCTCTGATACCATGTGATTTTTAAAGAGATCTCTACTCTGGCTGTATGTGTGTGTGTATAAACTCCAATGGAGAAAGATGAGAGCTTGTTCTAAGTGATTTAAGAACAAAGATTGATGAGAGTGTTTAAGTGTTTAAGAGACTAAAGAGAATGAGATTAAGAGACTGTGAGACTAAGAGAATAAGTGTTTAGAGATTAGAGTTTCAGATTCAAGAACTAGTTTTTCATTTCCATGAAGGAGAGGGGAAATCCCCCATTCTCACTTAGAGCTTACAAATCGTCTCTGCCTCTTATTTAAATAGGACAGACTGTTTTCTACTAGGGTTTACAGTCAGATACATCACACATGTGAAGTCAAACAAGGAGGAGCCTTATTTTGAATTCTATGGACCATAAGCTTCACATGCTTGGCCAATAGGAAGCTTGGGCGTTCCTGGTCTTTACACAGGCTGTCATGAGCTGTCTTGTGGACTGAATAAGCCAATAGGAGTGAAGACCTTATCCATACACGGACAGAAGCAAGGGCATCTTGCCTGATCCTTTCCAAGGCCATCCAAGATGCCATTTTGATCCCTTCTTCATGTATAAGGTCCAAATGAGTTTCTTCATGCCTTGTGACCCAAGACATGACCAGACCATGCTGTACGGACTTCCTGGCCGTACACATTGTGCCCTAAGCTTGCACATTCCTCAACTATGCTCAAATGGTCGAGATGATAAGTTTTGGGATGCCCTGGTCCGTACGGTCCGTACAGTCCGTACGGCCGTCCGTACAGATCGTCCTAACTTTCTTATTAACCATTTCAGCCTAAACTCCTCCAATGTCCTCCCAAGTCTGATTAGAACCCTTCTTGGACATTTTCCCAATCTTGTATCAGCTTCTCATCACTTCTGAAGCTTCATAGAACTCTTCTTAAGATCTTCAAGAGCTTGCCCTATATGTACAAGCTCCATTCTTCTCTTCAGTTCAACAATAAGCACCTGCATCTTTCAAAAGATCAAGTGTATACTTCCTTTGGGACATGAATAACCCTTCCTTGGATCTACAAATCTCAATTCCAAGAAAGTATTTCATTTCTCCCAAATCTTTGATTTCAAACATGGATTTGAGAAACTCCTTGGTTGCTTTGATACCCTCCTTATCACTACCTGTGATAATGATATCATCCACATACACAAGGAGAGCAACCATACCTGAGGGTGTAGTGAGGGTGAAGAGTGTGTGATCTAACTCTGACTTCCTGAAGCCACGTCCATTCAAAGTTGTGCTCAACTTGTTATACCACGCTCTTGGTGACTGCTTTAAGCCATAGATAGCCTTCTTTAACCTTAGTACATTCCCTTTCTTCACTAAATGGTCTAGACCTGGCGGAGGATACATGTAGACTTCATCCTCAAGTTCCCCTTGTAAGAATGCATTCTTTACATCCATTTGCCACAATCCCCATCCAAGATTAACCGCCAAGCTTAGAACAATCCTAATGGTGTGTAGCTTAGCTACAGGGGCAAATGTCTCAATGTAATCCTCCCCATATGTCTGAGTGAACCCTCTTGCTACTAATCTAGTTTTCTTCCTCTCAATCTGTCCATCAGCCTTGTATTTGATTGTGAAGATCCATCTACTAGACACTGCCTTCTTCCCTTTTGGTAGTTCACTCTCATACCATGTATCATTCTTTATCATAGCTCCTGCCTCAGCTCCTACTGATTCCTTCCATTCCTTATCCTTCATTGCCTCTTCATAGCTTCTTGGGATGTGATTCTCATCCAAGTTTACCATGAAAGCACAATGTGCTTCTGGATATTGAGCAAAGGAGCACACGGCTTGAGAAGGATGCTCCACAGCTTGGGCATTGTGGTACACTCTCGTGTTTACCCAGCTAGAAGGATCCTTCTTTATCCTTGTACTCCTTCTTAGTGGCTGCACAACCGGTTCTTCTTCCTGTGCTTCTTCTACCACTTCGTTTTGAGAAGGTGTTTGTATCACACCATGATCATGCCCATGACCATCAGAACCTATGCTCTCTTCTCCTTCGTTCTCTACTCCTCCTTCATCTTGGTTAGCCTCTTGTATAGGCTCTTCATGCTCCTCTCCTCCCTCATGATCAAGGTGGGATGGTGAACCAACTTCAGGAGGTGTAGTCGTGTGATCTCTTGGATCCTGGGATGTACTGATTCCAAGACCTTCAAGGATGATCCGCAAGGTGGTGGCCTTGTCTGATGTTAAGTCCTTCAGGTCTTCTTGATTCTTTTCTTCATAGTACCCTCTATCTTCTAAGAACTTCACGTCTCTAGATACAAGTACTCTTCTTGCTATAGGATCATAGCACTTGTATCCTTTCTGTGTAGCTGAGTATCCTATGAATACAGCCTTGGTACTTCTTGCTTCTAGCTTGTTGCGCATCTCTCCTGGTTTGAGCACAAAGCATAGACATCCAAAGACTTTCAAGTAATCAAGAACTGGCTTGTACTTGTTTAGAACTTCAAATGGAGCCTTCTCATTCAGAATCTTGGTTGGAGTTCTATTGATCAAGTAACAAGCAGTGGCAACCGCATCACTCCAAAATCTCTTTGGAACGTTACTCTGAAACATAAGTGACCTTGCCACCTCCATGAGGTGCCTATTCTTCCTCTCAGCCACTCCATTTTGCTGTGGAGTATACGGACAACTTGTTTGATGTAGAATCCCATATTGTGATAGGTGTTGCTTGAATGCATTGCTTGTGTACTCTCCTCCATTATCTGATCTCAAAATTTTAATCTTAGCATGATAATGGTTAGTCACATAAGTTTGAAAGTTCCTAAATGCATCAAGCACCCTATCTTTGGTCTGAATTAAGGTTAACCAGCTGTATTTGGATTTTTCATCAATGAATGTGACAAAATACTTATAGCTATCTCTAGATAAGCAAGGGGCAGTCCACACATCTGAATGAACTAGATCAAAGCAATTCTCATAAACGGTAGTAGATTTTTGAAACACATTCCTACAATGCTTGCCTAAAATGCAAGCTTCACAATTTTTGTTTTCAAACACAACACCTGGTACCACTAAGTTCAAAGCTTTAACATGAGGGTGTCCTACTCTAGCATGCCACAATGCATGTTTATTCAACAAAGAAGCAGAAGTAAACGAGCAACTATAATCAAGCATATAGAGATCTCCTTTAGTCACTCCTTTCCCAATCAATCTACTGCTCTCAATATCCTGAAATTTCACATCATTAGGACTAAAGATAAGATTGCATTGTAAATCATTAGTACATTTCTTTACAGATAATAGGTTTGATGTGAATTCAGGCATGTAAAAAGCTTTAGATTCTTTGTTAAACAACTTAAGCTTCCCTATTCCCTTAATAGGTATCTTATCTCCCATTTGCTATCATTACATGCCCATGAGTAGGTTCTATATCCTTAATCAGTTTCTCATCACTTATCATATGATGTGATGCACCAGAATCAATAATCAATGGTTTATCTACTCGTTTAGCATTATGACATAGATTACTAAGTGATGGAAACATCCTATCATTTCTAGCAATGTGTGCATATCTGTACTCATTCCTAGCTTCTAACCGTTCTACTAGTTCTCTAATCAAGTGATCATCCTTATATGCAATCATAGAGGCTCCAAAGGAATAACCATAAGTGTTACCGTTTTCCTTTAGCATTTTGAAGAGTGCATCAAGGTCTGATCTCCTGATGTAGTCATTGTTGCTGCATGAGCTTGAGGCGCCTGTGTAAGCCACCAGAGACTTCCCATTCCCTTCATTGCCTCCATGACCATCCACCTCACTTGTCTTGATGGTGCCAGCTCCACTTGATCCTTCAGTCACATTTGCCCTTCCCTCACGCTCCTTCATGAACTTGGCCGGCTTGAGGTGTGGGTGTAGTATCCAACATTGGCTCTTCTTATGACCATGCTTCTTGCAATGATCACAGTTACCATTGAACTTCCTGTCCTCATACTTCCCGTGAGATGCCTTGTTAGCTTGTGGAGCTTCGGTTAAGTCCTCATGAGCTGCCTGATTGGCAAGAGAGAGCTCCCCCTTTCCTCCAAACAACCCCATAGACCCTTGCTCCCTTTGGATTTGCGCACACACATCCTCAAGGTCCGGAAGCTTGTCAGCCCTTAACATGTGCTGGATGAGTTGAGTGTAGGCCGGGTTCAACGTGAGAAGCAGCCCAAAGACCTTATCTTGCTCACGCCTCTCATTCAACTGATCAGGATCAGTTGTGCTCGGCCTCAGCATCTCCAGTTCTGACCATAAGGACCTGAACCTTCCCAAGTGCTTAGTGAACTCCATATCCTCTTGTACTAGACGGTTGATAGCTTG
This sequence comes from Brassica napus, assembly GCF_020379485.1. Taxonomy (NCBI): domain Eukaryota; kingdom Viridiplantae; phylum Streptophyta; class Magnoliopsida; order Brassicales; family Brassicaceae; genus Brassica; species Brassica napus. The sequence goes on from NW_026014592.1 coordinate 78,412, forward strand.
CTTCACTTCAAACACACGGCTGAGGTTGGAGATGTTCCCATACACCTTCTTCAGCGTGTCCCACAGCTCCTTGGCTGATTCACAGTAGCTGTAGGCATCCAGGATAGCTGGATCCAAGGATGCGTGTAAAACCGTCATCACCAGCATGTCTTCTTGTTGCCATTTCTCTACAGCCACTTCATTGGAGACCTCTTCTTGATCTCCTCCCTGAGTAATGAGTTTCGGAGCCTCCCCTGTTGTGATGTGCCCCCACAAACCCTTACTTCCCACCGCAGTCTTCACCATCCGAGACCACACAAGGTAGTTGTGACCTTTGAAAGTAACCGCTACCTTCATCCTCATGTTCATACCATGTTCCATCTTGGCTCAGCTTGACTTGAACAGCTTGAATCTGATGAAATCTTGAGTCTTGAATCACGTACACACACCAATCTTGAGTCTAGGATCGCGTAAACACACACTGAACGTAGCACAGCCCAAACACCTTCAAAGCCACTCGCGTGTAGCTTCAAAGCCTTCAGCTTGTAACTCTCTAAAGATCAAACCCCAGATTCTAATGAACCTGGCTCTGATACCATATGAGATTTAGAGATCCTTAGAGTAACTAGAATATAAGTAAGAGTTTCAGTAGAGATTAGGAAGAGATTGTGAAAGATTAAGAGACTTGAGAGCTGTTTAGTGTCTAAGAGAGAATCATGGTGACTTAGGAAATTAGAGAGAGACTCAGAACTATATGATCTTATTAATGAGTGAGGTTACATATTTATATTGTTCTAGACATTAGGGTTTTCGAAACACAAGAGTAGATAAGCATGTGAGGTCAAGGGAAGAGCCTTTGCTTTTGTTTGAACCGGCCAATGACTAGCTTCACACGTTCGGGCATCTTCCTGATCCTGGTCCAAGATGCTCTTCCTTTCCAGCCCTTGCCAGCCTGTCCTAGCTGTCAAGCCGCGCCTCCTTATCCACTCCAACGTCTGGATAAGCTTTTGGTCGAGTGTAACTTTACCTCGGTCCATAAGAGTTACTCGGTGAAGTTACCATCCTAGTTTTACCTTGGTACGGTCAGTGTACGGATGGCCCGTCCGTACCATGCCTTAGTTTACTCTTAACTCCCTTTCCTTTCACTCCTTAGCTTTCTCATGTCCTTAACTCCTCAATGCCTTCACATATACCTCAACACATCTCAACAATAGTGAGATAGATGAGCTTCCCTACCAGCTTCCTGTATAGCTTTGGATCATGAAAGGCCTTGCTATCTTCAACCTCCCCCTCACGTGGAATCTTGTATCCATCTTCAAGGGGCATCTTTGCTGTCTTATCTCCTTGTATACCTGCATCTTTCAAAAGATCAAGTGTATACTTCCTTTGGGAAATGAACAATCCTTCCTTAGATCTACACAACTCAATTCCAAGGAAGTATTTCATTTCTCCTAAGTCTTTGATTTCAAATACAGATTTCAAAAACTCCTTTGTGGATTTTATACCAGCCTTATCACTACCTGTTATTATAATGTCATCAACATATACAAGTAGGCAAATGATACCTGAGGGTGTAGTGAGAGTGAATAGAGTGTGATCTAGTTCAGACTTCTTGAACCCCCGTCCGTTTAAGGTAGTGCTCAATTTGTTGTACCATGCTCTAGGAGATTGCTTCAATCCATAGATAGCCTTCTTGAGTCTCAATACATTTCCAGGTTTCACAAGATGCTCTAGGCCTGGTGGTGGATGCATATATACTTCATCCTCTAGCTCTCCTTGAAGAAAGGCATTCTTCACATCCATCTGCCAAAGCTCCCACTCAAGGTTTACAGCAAGAGACAATACAATCCTTATAGTATGTAGCTTGGCAACAGGAGCAAAGGTATCAATGTAGTCTTCCCCATATGTTTGAGTGTATCCTCTAGCCACCAATCTTGTCTTCTTCCTCTCAATGGTTCCATCAGGTAGATACTTGATAGTGAATATCCACTTGCTTGTTACAGCCTTCTTCCCTTTTGGCAACTTACTTTCAAACCAAGTATCATTCTTTATCATAGCATTAGCTTCATCACCCACTGATTCTTTCCAATCTTCATGTAGCATTGCTTCTTCATATGATCTTGGTACACTACTTCCATCTAAGCTTGTAATGAAAGCGCAATGTTCCTTTGGGTAACTAGCAAAAGAACACACAGCCTGAGAGGGATGCTTCACAGCCTGAGCATTGTAGTACACTCTCGTGTTTACCCAGTTGGAAACATCCTTCTTCAACCGTGTGCTTCTCCTTAATGGAACTGGTTCCACCTCCACCACCGTAGGCTGAACTGCTTCCCCTTCTACTTCATCTGGTTCCACTTCTTGAATGACTTCTTCCTCGCTTTGTATCACACCTTGATCATGACTATCTGAGTCTTGATCTTCATGATCTTCAGGCTCAGTCTCATTTCCCCCTTCATGATCATGGTGTGATGGTTCTTCAGCTTCATTCTCCTTGGTTGGTTGCTGATCCTGGGACATGTTGATTCCAAGTCCTTCTAGTACACGCCTAAGACTTGTAGCTCTATCAGATGGTTGAGACAAATCTTCAAGATCTTCCCACTTTCTATCTCCATAAAAGCTCTTATCCTCCAAGAACTTAACATCTCTAGACACAAGAACTCTCCTGGCTTCTGAATCATAGCATTTATATCCCTTTTGTGATGTTGAGTAGCCAATGAACATGGCTCTTGTACTCTTTGCTTCTAGCTTATTCCTTAGTTCCCTGGGTACGAGTACAAAGCACACACATCCAAAGACTCTTAAGTGATCCAGCACAGGTTTGTTTCTGTTTAGAACTTCATAAGGTGCCTGATCCTCCAATATCTTGGTTGGTATCCTATTGATCAGATAACAAGCCGAGATCACAGCATCACTCCAGAATCTTTTAGGCACACTTGTGTGAAACATCATAGACCTTGCCACCTCCATTAGGTGTCTATTCTTTCTCTCGGCTACACCATTCTGTTGAGGAGTGTATGGACAACTTGTCTGATGTAGAATCCCATGGTGAGCTAGATGATTCTTGAAAGCATTACCAGTATATTCTCCACCATTATCAGACCTGAAAATCTTAATCTTGGCATTATACTGGTTAGAAATATAAGCTTGGAAGTTTTTAAATGCATCAAGAACCCTATCCTTTGTTTTAATGAGTGTTATCCAGGTGTACTTAGATTTTTCATCTATAAATGTGACAAAGTACTTGTAATTATCTCTAGATAAGCAGGGAGCAGTCCATACATCAGAGTGAACAAGATCAAAACACTTATCATAGATAGTAGTAGATCTTTTAAACACAGTCTTACAATGTTTTCTCAAAATACAAGCCTCACAATCATTATTTTTAAACATGACACCTGGTAACATTAAGCTTAAGGCTCTAACATGTGGATGTCCTAGCCTAGAATGCCATAATGCACCTTTACTTAAAACAGAACTCAGCAAACAACTAGAAATGGGATTAATATCTTCAAGTACATAAAGATCTCCCTTGGTTACTCCTTGTCCAATCAACTTATTGCTCTCAATATCCTGAAATGTCACATTGTTAGGACTAAAGATAACATTGCATTGTAGATCATTGGTACATCTTTTAACAGATAAGAGATTAGAAGTGAAATCAGGCATGTAAAATGCTTTAGAGTTCTTATCAAATAGCTTTAAGTCTCCTACACCTTTAATGGGAATTCTATCTCCATTTGCAATCATTACATGTTCATGAGCAGGTTCTATGTTTTTAATCAAGCTATCATCACTGATCATGTGATGAGATGCACCAGAGTCAACAATCAATGGTTTTATTCCTTTAGCTAGATGAGTTCTAGGTGATTCATTTCTCAGTTTTAATTCCTCAATGATATCTATCAACCTATTCTCATTCCTAGGCATCATATGAGCAGTGTAAGAGTAACCAAGAGTGTTTCCGAATGTACCAGACTCCTTAAGAGCTTTGATGAGGGCATCAATGTCAGATTTGCGAATCACTTCATGCTCCAAACTCTTTGCGGCCGTGTAGTGAGTTGCCATTGCCTTTCCTGCGCTTTCACCCACTTGTGCACTTGAGCCTGCTCCTGATGGACCGGACTCACTTGCTTCAGTAGACAGGTTAGGTCTGGCTTCTCGGTCTTTGTTGAATTTGGCCGGCTTGAGATGGGGGTGAAGGATCCAGCATTGGCTCCTCTTGTGTCCCAACTTCTTGCAGTGATCACAATTGCCTCCAAACCTCCTCTCATCACCATACTTCCTCTCATCAGTCTTGTATGCTGCACGGTTAGCTTGTGCTCCTTCCTCAGCCTTGTTGGCTAGAGCTAAGTCTCCCTTGCTTCCAAAGAGACCAAGTGACCCTTCCTCCTTCTGAAGTTGCGCACACACTTCCTCCATAGATGGGAGATTTGGCATCCTCAACATGTGCTTGATCACATCGTTGAATGGAGGATCCAACGTCAACAGCAAACCAAACACCTGATCCTGCTCCCTCCTCTCCGTGAGTAGCTCTTGATCATTAGTGCTTGGCCTCAACGATTCAAGCTCAGACCACAAGGATCTATACTTGCCCAAATGCTTGGTGAACTCCTCTCCATCTTGTACCAGTGTGTTGATAGCTTTCTTGATCTCATACACACGGCTCAGATTGGTAACGTTCCCAAAAGTCTTTTGGAGTACCTCCCACAGGTGTTTTGGAGTCTCGCAGTAGCTGTAGGCTTCCAAGAGATGTTCTTCAAGTGATCCTTGCAGCACAGATAGCACCATCAAGTCATCTTGAATCCACTTCTTTCCATCAGCAACCGCGAGCTCTCTTCCACCTTCTTCCTCACTGGCCACTGGTGCTGGGGCTCCATCTGTGATGTGATCCCATAACCCTAGCCTCCCAATGGCTATCTTCACAAGCCTAGACCACAACAGGTAGTTTCCCCCACCCTTGAGTGAAATCGGAACCGAAATAACCTTGTTTCCTCCCATCTTGATTTGCTTGAACTTTGTTTAGAATCTCACAAGAAAGAACGTTTATCTGAAGCTGAAGAACACAAGATCTCAATACCACAGCCAACCTGGCTCTGATACCATATGATTTTAGAGAATTAGAAAGGTATTGAGAAGTCTAAGAGAGATTCAAGAGAGATTAGAGTGTTTAAGATAAAGTGTATGAGATTATCATGATGAACTAGAGAGAGATACTCATAAACTCGTGTGTTTTATTAATCAAGACAGAGTTTACAATATATAGGATCAGATACAAGGGTTTCAGAGAGACTAAGCATGTGAGGTCAAGGATAAGGTTGCTTTAATTCAAACTTGATCCAATGGGAGCTGTCACACGTTTTTGGCATCTTAGACCAGGTTCCTTTTGCCTTTACAGCCTGTTCCAGCCTGTGTGGATAAGGCTCAGTCACTCTATCCATCCAAACGGTCATCTCCCCTAAGGTAAAACTCCTTTGGCCGTTTACTTCTTTCACGCGGTAACTTCTCCTCTTGGTCGAGTGGTGGATTGATCCGGACCGTACGGATGGTACGGCTGGTACGGCCTTGTACGGTCTGATCACTCCCAAGCTTTCCTTCTCTTTGCCTTCACATTATCTCATTCCCAACTCCTTAAGCTATCTTCTCATATATTGTTCAACTCATTTCAACAAGAGTGTGTTTAAGAACAATCAGATTGTTTTGTGTAGATTAAAGAGATTAAGAGAATAAGTAGAGAGAGAATAGAGAGAATACTCAAAACTCCATTAATTAATTTAATGTCTCAGATACAAGTTATATATGAAGAGATAAGGATAATACAAAGAGGATTTCGAAATCATAAGCATGTGAAGTCAAGGGATAGGCTGTAAAGATGCTTCACATGCTTGGACAGGCTGTAAAGGTGCTTTACCTTTCCAGCTATGACCAGACCTTATCCAAACTACTCCTTCCTTATCCAGACTTCCTCTTGGGCGTGATCCACTCTCCAAAGGGATGCAAAGTAACTTCCTAAGCTTTTAACTTAGTTACCACAGTCAAACCGAAGTTACTGTGGTAAAACTCCAAAGTTACTATCTGCCCCAATACTCTTCCTCTATCAATGTATCACCTCTTCTCAACAGAATTAATCTCATAGGAAATAGGATGAAGAAGTTATCCCACTTTCAAATCAGGTGACCCCAGTTTTCCTGTTTGGGAATATGACAACTTCCTCGTCATTCTAATCAAATCAGGATTAATCGCAATGTAAGAAGCTGTATTTGTATACAAAAAGTAGTGGAGAATCACCAGGAAGTGGAATAATTCTCATAGGAATTAGGATGAAGAAGTTATCCCACTTTCAAATCAGGTGATCCCGGTTTTCCTGTTTGGGAATATGACAACTTCCTCGTCATTCTAATCAAATCAGAATGAATCGCGATGTAAGAAGATGTATTTGGATACATAAAGAAGTGGAGAATCACCAGGAAGTGGAATTATTCTCATAGGAATTAGGATGAAGAAGTTATCCCACTTTCAAATCAGGTGATCCCAGTTTTCCTGTTTGGGAATATGACAACTTCCTCGTCATTCTAATCAAATCAGGATGAATCGCGATGTAAGAAGCTGTATTTGTATACAAAAAGTAGTGGAGAATCACCAGGAAATGGAATAATTCTCATTGGAATTAGGATGAAGAAGTTATCCCACTTTCAAATAAGGTGATCCCAATTTTCCTGTTTGGGAATATGACAACTTTCTCGTCATTCTAATCAAACCAGGATGAATCGCGATGTAAAAAGATGTATTTGGATACATAAAGAAGTGGAGAATCACCAGGAAGTGGAATTAATCTCATAGGAATTAGGATGAAGAAGTTATCCCACTTTCAAAACAGGTGACCCCAGTTTTCCTGTTTGGGAATATGACAACTTCCTCGTCATTCTAATCAAATCAGGATTAATCGCAATGTAAGAAGCTGTATTTGTATACAAAAAGTAGTGGAGAATCACCAGGAAGTGGAATAATTCTCATAGGAATTGGGATGAAGAAGTTATCCCACTTTCAAATCAGGTGATCCCAGTTTTCCTGTTTGGGAATATGACAACTTCCTCGTCATTCTAATCAAACCAGGATGAATCGCGATGTAAGAAGATGTATTTGGATACATAAAGAAGTGGAGAATCACCAGGAAGTGGAATAAATCTCATAGGAATTAGGATGAAGAAGTTATCCCACTTTCAAATCAGGTGACCCCAGTTTTCCTGCTTGGGAATATGACAACTTCCTCGTCATTCTAATCAAATCAGGATGAATCGCGATGTAAGAAGCTGTATTTGTATACAAAAAGTAGTGGAGAATCACCAGGAAGTGGAATAATTCTCATAGGAATTAGGATGAACAAGTTATCCCACTTTCAAATCAGGTGATCCCAGTTTTCCTGTTTGGGAATATGACAACTTCCTCATCATTCTAATCAAACCAGGATGAATCGCGATGTAAGAAGATGTATTTGGATACATAAAGAAGTGGAGAATCACCAGGAAGTGGAATTAATCTCATAGGAATTAGGATGAAGAAGTTATCCACTTTAAAATCAGGTGACCCCAGTTTTCCTGTTTGGGAATATGACAACTTCCTCGTCATTCTAATCAAATCAGGATTAATCGCGATGTAAGAAGATGTTTTTGGATACATAAAGAAGTGGAGAATCACCAGGAAGTGGAATATATCTTATAGGAATTAGGATGAAGAAGTTATCCCACTTTCAAATCAGGTGATCCCAGTTTTCCTGTTTGGGAATATGACAACTTCCTCGTCATTCTAATCAAATCAGGATTAATCGCGATGTAAGAAGCTGTATTTGTATACAAAAAGTAGTGGAGAATCACCAGGAAGTGGAATAATTCTCATAGGAATTAGGATGAAGAAGTTATCCCACTTTCAAATCAAGTGATCCCAGTTTTCCTGTTTGGGAATATGACAACTTCCTCGTCATTCTAATCAAACCAGAATGAATCGCGATGTAAGAAGATGTATTTGGATACATAAAGAAGTGGAGAATCACCAGGAAGTGGAATAAATCTCATAGGAATTACGATGAAGAAGTTATCCCACTTTCAAATCAGGTGACCCCAGTTTTCCTGTTTGGGAATATGACAACTTCCTCGTCATTCTGATCAAACCCGGATGAATCGCGATGTAAGAAGCTATATTTGGATACATAAAGAAGTGGAGAATCACCAGGAAGTGGAATAAATCTCATAGGAATTAGGATGAAGAAGTTATCCCACTTTCAAATCAGGTGATCCCAGTTTTCCTGTTTGGGAATATGACAACTTCCTCGTCATTCTAATCAAATCAGGATGAATCGCGATGTAAGAAGCTGTATTTGTATACAAAAAGTAGTGGAGAATCACCAGGAAGTGGAATAATTCTCATAGGAATTAGGATGAATAAGTTATCCCACTTTCAAATAAGGTGATCCCAGTTTTCCTGTTTGGGAATATGACAACTTCCTCGCCATTCTAATCAAACCAGGATGAATCGCAATGTAAGAAGCTGTATTTGTATACAAAAAGTAGTGGAGAATCACCAGGAAGTGGAATAATTCTCATAGGAATTAGGATGAAGAAGTTATCCCATTTTCAAATCAGGTGATCCCAGTTTTCCTGTTTGGGAATATGACAACTTCCTCGTCATTCTAATCAAACCAGGATGAATCGCGATGTAAGAAGATGTATTTGGATACATAAAGAAGTGGAGAATCACCAGGAAGTGGAATAAATCTCATAGGAATTAGGATGAAGAAGTTATCCCACTTTCAAATCAGGTGATCCCAGTTTTCCTGTTTGGGAATATGACAACTTCCTCGTCATTCTAATCAAATCAGGATGAATCGCGATGTAAGAAGCTGTATTTGTATACAAAAAGTAGTGGAGAATCACCAGGAAGTGGAATAATTCTCATAGGAATTAGGATGAAGAAGTTATCCCACTTTCAAATCAGGTGATCCCAGTTTTCCTGTTTGGGAATATGACAACTTCATCGTCATTCTAATCAAACCAGGATGAATCGCGATGTAAGAAGATGTATTTGGATACATAAAGAAGTGGAGAATCACCAGGAAGTGGAATAAATCTCATAGGAATTAGGATGAAGAAGTTATCCCACTTTCAAATCAGGTGATCCCAGTTTTTCTGTTTGGGAATATGACAACTTCCTCGTCATTCTAATCAAACCAGGATTAATCGCGATGTAAGAAGCTGTATTTGTATACAAAAAGTAGTGGAGAATCACCAGGAAGTGGAATAATTCTCATAGGAATTAGGATGAAGAAGTTATCCCATTTTCAAATCAGGTGATCCCAGTTTTCCTGTTTGGGAATATGACAACTTCCTCGTCATTCTAATCAAACCAGGATGAATCGCGATGTAAGAAGATATATTTGGATACATAAAGAAGTGGAGAATCACCAGGAAGTGGAATAAATCTCATAGGAATTAGGATGAAGAAGTTATCCCACTTTCAAATCAGGTGATCCCAGTTTTCCTGTTTGGGAATATGACAACTTCCTCGTCATTCTAATCAAATCAGGATGAATCGCGATGTAAGAAGCTGTATTTGTATACAAAAAGTAGTGGAGAATCACCAGGAAGTGGAATAATTCTCATAGGAATTAGGATGAAGAAGTTATCCCACTTTCAAATCAGGTGATCCCAGTTTTCCTGTTTGGGAATATGACAACTTCATCGTCATTCTAATCAAACCAGGATGAATCGCGATGTAAGAAGATGTATTTGGATACATAAAGAAGTGGAGAATCACCAGGAAGTGGAATAAATCTAATAGGAATTAGGATGAAGAAGTTATCCCACTTTCAAATCAGGTGATCCCAGTTTTTCTGTTTGGGAATATGACAACTTCCTCGTCATTCTAATCAAATCAGGATTAATCGCGATGTAAGAAGCTGTATTTGTATACAAAAAGTAGTGGAGAATCACCAGGAAGTGGAATAATTCTCATAGGAATTAGGATGAAGAAGTTATCCCACTTTCAAATCAGGTGATCCCAGTTTTCCTGTTTGGGAATATGACAACTTCCTCGTCATTCTAATCAAACCAGGATGAATCGCGATGAAAGAAGATGTATTTGGATACATAAAGACGTGGAGAATCACCAGGAAGTGGAATAAATCTCATAGGAATTAGGATGAAGAAGTTATCCCACTTTCAAATCAGGTGATCCCAGTTTTCCTGTTTGGGAATATGACAACTTCCTCGTCATTCTGATCAAACCAGGATGAATTGTGATGTAAGAAGCCATATTTGGATACATAAAGAAGTGGAGAATCACCAGGAAGTGGAATAAATCTCATAGGAATTAGGATGAAGAAGTTATCCCACTTTCAAATCAGGTGATCCCAGTTTTCCTGTTTGGGAATATGACAACTTCCTCGTCATTCTAATCAAATCAGGATGAATCGCGATGTAAGAAGCTGTATTTGTATACAAAAAGTAGTGGAGAATCACCAGGAAGTGGAATAATTCTCATAGGAATTAGGATGAACTGATATTTTTATAAGGATTCACTCAAGGTGTGTGTGAGAAAGTGTTTAGGAGAGTTTATGTGAACAGATTTGAGACTTAGGAGTATGGGGAGAGATTTAGAGTATGAAAGAGACTAGGTAACAAGATTAAAGAGACTGAGAGACTTAGAGAATAGATTAGAGACTTAGTATCAAGAACAGACTTTCATAAAACATGAAGGAGAAGGGTTTCCCCCCTTACTCACTTAAAGATTACAAAATGATCATAAGAGGCTTATATATGCCTTTACACAACTCAGATCACAAACCTAGATCCTAAGGCTGTAAATAAAAGATAGAATGGATGGTAAGGATGAGAGAAGACTGGTCTTGATGTTTCTGGTGCTAGCTGGCGTGGCTGATTCAAATGGGAGGCTCAGATTGCTTCTTTTGAATGAAGGGAGGAGATGAGTCTTGGCTGTAAAGGTAAAGCTTCTTTTCCCTTTCCAGCCTGTCTCTTGGACCACAAGATGCTCAGGTATATTCCTTCCCTCCATAAGCCTCCAACGGTCACTTAAGATAGGATTGGATCCGAGTAAACCGCCCTCACATTGCTCATCTTTGATTTAAGCTGAACCGGGTGACTTGGGCGTGTGGAGTGGCCGTACGGTTGATGGTACGGACCTCCTATCCGTACCACTATCCCTAACTATGCACAATGCCTTATCTCCTTCTTATCATATGATAAGTGACACTAGTTTGATTAAAAATATTGTACCAATGAATGGAAATGTGATGATAGCTAATGGAGATAAGATACCTATTATGTTGAGATGAGGTAATAAAGAGTGACTACATTGATAGAGAATGAGGATTGAGACAGACAGTAACTTTGGAGTTACCACAGTAACTTTGGTTTTACTGTGGTAACTAAGTTAAAGCTTGGAAAGTTACCTTGGCTCACATTGGAGAGTAAAGCCACGACCAAGGAGCTGTATGGATAAGGGAGGAGCAGTCTGGATAAGGTTTAGGGCTGGATAAGGCTGGAGACAGGCTGGAAAGTAGACAGCATCTAGTAAAAGATGCCAAAGGGATCAAGCATGTGAAGACTCCCATTGGCTGCTTTTGAATGGCTCTCTTTGACTACACATGCCCTGAACCTCTACCTTATCTGATTGATTTCGAAATTGATTGTCTCTCTCATATAAGTATGTTGTAAACCTCATCTTTAATGATTAATGGAGTTTTGAGTCTCTCTCTTGATTCTCTCCCTAAAATCTCTTAATCTCTTTAATCTTTGAATCTAAGTATCTCTGGTTGTTTGAATCATTCTCTAAAACACAAAAGTGTTTATGGTATCAGAGCCAGGTTGCTTGAAAAGGAGAGAGTGATTTCGTTTTTCTAAATGTTCTTGAGTGTTCTTGAGATTTTCCAAAAGCTAGATCCTTTAAAGTTCAAGTTTGTGTCTGTTGGTGTTTCTTTTGGAGAGTCAGCTTCAAGGGAGTCCCTTTAGGTGTTTGATAAGATCAGAAGAGGGGTCTAGATGGTTGGTAAGCTTGGCGTGTGAGATTAGAAGCATTTGGGGGAAGATCTAGAAAGGTTGTTGCTTTAGGCTAAAGGAAATGGAGCTGCTTCAATCTGGTACAGCAAGGCGTGAAGAGAAGAAAGAGAGAGGGAATGAGTGGGGGTGGTTCTCACAGATGAAAACAACTCTGAAAAGGTGTGGAGTTTGGAGAAACCATGAGAAGGAAGAGTCTTTGAAGGGTAAAGCTGCTGAGAAAGATCAGACAGCAAGAGAAACAAGTGGAGATTGCTTTAGTCTTGAAGAAAGTACACTGCTTGAGAAGATTGAAGATGTTTATGAGAACAAGATCAATCTTAGAAGAGTGTATGAAGTCAAGAAGGTGATCAGTGGAGTTAAACAAGGAAGAGAAGAGTTCAATAACCATGTGAGGAAGCTACAACACTTGTGGGTTGAACTACAAGGGTTGAGATCCCATGTGGATGGGGAGGCTACACCAGAGCAAGAGATGGTCTTGAAGCTCTTGGCGAGCATGGAGTCATCATATGGGTGGCTGGTGGAGATGGTTCTAAGAGGGGAACAGCTTCCGGAAATGGAAAAGATCTGTGTGCTTATAAGAAGGGCGTATGAGATAATAAGAGATGATGAGAGGCTAACCATGAGTAGGAGTGAGAGCTCATGGAAGCCAACTGGGAGTAGGAGTGAGAGCTTCCAGAAGCTAACCATGAGTAGGAGTGAGGGCTCATGGAGGCTAACCGGGAGTAGGAGTGAGTGCTTCCGGAAGAGGAGGAGGTGTAGAATGCTATCCAAAGATTATATCAACATAGGAAAGGGTAGGAAGAGAGTTGTGGGAGAGTGTTCTTACTCAGCCCTCATAAGTGGTTCTCTAAATGAGACAATGGGACTAAGAGAGCAGGAGGAAGAAGGTAGAGCTGATGATCCTATCACCAGGAAGGAATGGAGGGTGTTCATGGAACGTGTACAAGCTTTAGCAGCAAGCAAGAAACATGATGTACAATCCGGAGCTCTTAAATCCATTGTGATTGATTCTGGAGCAAGCCATCATATGATCAGTGATAGGAAGCTTATAAGTGAGATCAAGGCTGCAACAGGGAGTGTTATGATAGCTAATGGTGCTATGATCCCAATAGAAGGAGTGGGAAAGCTCAAGCTGTTTGAGAAGGACACAACTGCCTTCTACATGCCCCGGTTCACTTCAAATCTGTTATCTGTGAAGAAAGCTACCATTGATCTTGATTGTCAAGTAGTATTTAGACCTGATGAAGTTGAGTTTCAAGATTTGAAGACTGGGAGAGTTATTGGCAGAGGAGACAGCAAGAATCAGCTATACCATCTTCAAATGGCTAAGAATTCTAAACTCCTTGATTCTGTGTGCTTAAGTAGTGCTGTTGACAGGTGTGATAGTATGACTTGGCATGCTAGATTGGGACATCCTCATGCTCGTGCAATTGAATTGATCATGCCTAATATGTCATTTAATCACTTAGAGTGTGAGGCTTGCATATTAGGAAAGCATTGTAGGACTGTGTTTCCAACTTCAGAAACTACTTATGAGCATTGCTTTGATCTAGTTCATTCAGATGTGTGGACGGCTCCTTGTTTATCTAGAGATAGCCAGAAGTACTTTGTGACATTCATTGATGAGAAGTCTAAGTATACTTGGCTTACATTGCTTCCATCTAAAGATAGGGTGCTAGAAGCATTTATGAACTTCCAAGCATATGTATCTAATCAATACAATGCTACTGTGAAGGTACTGAGATCAGATAATGGAGGTGAATACATCAGCAATGCCTTCAAGAATCATCTAGCCAAGCATGGGATTGTCATCAGACTAGCTGCCCTTATACACCACAGCAGAATGGTGTAGCTGAGAGGAAGAACAGGCACTTGATGGAGGTTGCTAGATCGATGATGTTTCATGCAAATGTCCCAAAACGTTTTTGGAGTGATGCTGTGCAGACTGCTTGCTATCTCATCAACCGGGTTCCAACCAAGATATTGAAGAATCTGTCTCCATTTGAGGTGTTGAACAAGAGCAAACCTGTCATTGATCATCTACGTGTCTTTGGGTGTGTGTGCTATGTCATGGTTCCAGGAGAGCAGAGAAACAAGCTGGAGGCAAAGAGTACTAAGGCTATGTTCATTGGTTACTCTATCACTCAGAAGGGGTACAAGTGCTATGATCCTGAAGCAAGGAGAGTGATGGTATCTAGAGAAGTGAAGTTTGTTGAAACAAAAGGTTATTATGAAGAAAAGGAGTGGGAAAATCTGAAGGATTTGTCTCAAGCTCCATCTGATAAGGCAACAATACTGAGAGTGTTGTTAGAGAAGCTTGGGATAGGATTATCCCAGGATCAGGAAACTGGAAGGAGAGAGTCTTCCAATCAGAGTGGTGGAGCTGGAAGAACAACTCCTCTTGATCATGAGAGGGGGAATGGAACTGAATCTGGTGAGCAAGAGCAAAACCAAGAGGATTCAGATCTTCATGATCAAGATACATCACAAGAAGTTGAGAACAATGAGGTTCAGTCTAGTGGAGAAGTGGATGAGGTTCAGTCTAGTGTAGAAGAACAAGTCAGACCGGCCAGTTCAGAAGAAGAGCAAGTGGAGCCGGCTAGTGTGCAAACTGAAGATCAGGTTCAAGCTTTGAGGAGGAGCACAAGGATAAAGAGGGATCCTTCCAACTGGGTAAACACGAGAGTGTACTACAATGCCCAGGCTGTGGAGCATCCTTCTCAAGCCGTGTGTTCCTTTGCTGAGTTTCCAGAGGAGCATTATGCCTTTATGATTAGTCTGGATGAGAGTTATGTACCAAGGACTTATGAAGAAGCTATGTTAGACAAGGAATGGAAAGAATCAGTGGGAGCTGAAGCAGGTGCTATGATCAAAAATGATACATGGTATGAGAGTGAGCTGCCTAAGGGAAAGAGGGCTGTATCTAGTAGATGGATCTTCACAATCAAGTATCTAGCAAATGGACAGATTGATAGGAAGAAGACCAGATTGGTTGCAAGAGGATTTACACAGACCTATGGAGAGGATTACATTGATACCTTTGCACCAGTAGCTAAGCTACATACAGTTCGGATTGTGTTGTCCATTGCAACAAACTTGGAGTGGGATTTGTGGCAGATGGATGTGAAGAATGCTTTCTTACAAGGTGAGCTAGAAGATGAGGTATACATGCTTCCTCCTCCTGGTCTTGAGCATCTAGTAAAGCCAGGGAATGTTTTGAGATTGAAGAAGGCAATATATGGGCTGAAACAATCACCTAGAGCTTGGTACAGGAAGCTGAGTACAACACTCAATGGGAGAGGCTTTAGGAAGTCTGAATTAGATCACACTCTCTTCACCTTGACAGGACCTTCAGGGATCATTGTGATTCTAGTGTATGTGGATGATTTGATTATCACAGGGAGTGATAAGGCAGGGATTCAAGCTACTAAGGAGTTTCTCAAATCTGTGTTTGACATCAAGGATTTGGGAGAGATGAAGTATTTTCTGGGCATTGAGATATGCAGATCAAAGGAGGGTTTGTTTATGTCTCAAAGGAAGTATACTATGGATATGTTGAAGGAGACTGATGTGCTTGGAGGAAAGATAGCTAAGACACCCCTCGAGGAGGGATATAAGGTTCTGCGTGAGGGGGAGGTTGAAGAGAAGCAGCTGTTTGAGGATCCTAAGCTATACAGGAAGATGGTTGGCAAGCTGATCTACTTGACAATTACTAGGCCAGATATATGCTTCGCTGTGAATCAAGTGAGTCAACATATGCAGGCGCCAAAGGTCCATCATTGGAAGATGGTTGATAGGATACTGAGGTATTTAAGTGGGACGGCTGGACAAGGAGTTTGGATGGGCTGCAATGGCAGTACAGAAGTGGTTGGTTATTGTGATGCTGATTGGGCAGGAGATAGAGTGGACAGGAGATCAACTACTGGGTATTGTACATTCATTGGAGGGAACTTGGTAACTTGGAAGAGTAAGAAGCAGAAGGTTATCTCCTGTTCAAGTGCTGAAGCTGAGTATAGAGCCATGTTGAAGCTGACAAACGAGTTGGTGTGGATCAAGGGGATCTTGAAGCATCTAGAGATTGAGCAGAGTACTCCTATGACTATGCATTGTGACAATCAAGCAGCTATCCACATTGCCTCCAACTCAGTGTTTCATGAGAGAACAAAGCACATAGAGGTGGATTGTCATAAGGTGAGGCAGATGATAATCTTAGGAGTGATTCTGCCATGTTATACAAGAAGTGAAGATCAGCTTGCAGATGTGTTTACTAAGGCAGCGAGATTGAAGACAATGGAGTCCATACTATGAAGGCTTGGACTCATTGATCTTACTCCCAGGAGCTGAGCCCCTTAACCATGGAGTCTCCACTCTTTTTCCCTCATCAAAGTTTTATCCCAATGGGTTTTCTTTGGTGAGGTTTTTAATGAGGGAGGTCTTCATGGTTTCCAAGCTTGACTTGTTCCACATGGTCAAGCTTGAGAAGGAGTGTTGAGATGAGGTAATAAAGAGTGACTACATTGATAGAGAATGAGGATTGAGACAGACAGTAACTTTGGAGTTACCACAGTAACTTTGGTTTTACTGTGGTAACTAAGTTAAAGCTTAGAAAGTTACCTTGGCTCACATTGGAGAGTAAAGCCACGACCAAGGAGCTGTATGGATAAGGGAGGAGCAGTCTGGATAAGGTTTAGGGCTGGATAAGGCTGGAGACAGGCTGGAAAGTAGACAGCATCTAGTAAAAGATGCCAAAGGGATCAAGCATGTGAAGACTCCCATTGGCTGCTTTTGAATGGCTCTCTTTGACTACACATGCCCTGAACCTCTACCTTATCTGATTGATTTCGAAATTGATTGTCTCTCTCATATAAGTATGTTGTAAACCTCATCTTTAATGATTAATGGAGTTTTGAGTCTCTCTCTTGATTCTCTCCCTAAAATCTCTTAATCTCTTTAATCTTTGAATCTAAGTATCTCTGGTTGTTTGAATCATTCTCTAAAACACAAAAGTGTTTATATTAGAGGAATAGGAAGTCTTAAACTGTTTGATAAGGAAACTAAAGCCTTTTATATGCCTGAATTTACTTCAAACTTGTTATCTGTTAAGAAATGTGCTACTGATTTGCAATGCAATGTCATATTCAGTCCTAATGATGTGAAGTTTCAGGATATTAAAAGCAGCAAGATGATTGGAAAGGGAGTTACTAAAGGAGAATTGTATTTACTTGAAGATCTTGCTCCTGTTTCTAGTTATAGCTGCTCGTTTACTTCTGTTTCTGGTTCTAGTTTAAGTAAAAATGCATTGTGGCATGCTAGATTAGGACACCCTCATAATAAGGCTTTAAAACTGATGTTGCCAGGTGTTTCCTTTGAGAATAATGAGTGTGAAGCTTGCATTTTAGGCAAGCATTGTAAGACTGTCTTTACTAAATCTACTACGGTTTATGAGAAGTGTTTTGATTTGATTCATTCTGATGTTTGGACTGCTCCTTGCTTATCTAGAGACAATCAAAAGTATTATGTAACTTTCATTGATGAAAAATCCAAATACACCTGGTTAACTTTAATTCCAACCAAAGATAGGGTACTTGATGCATTTAAGAACTTTCAATCATATGTGACTAACCATTATAATGCCAAGATAAAGATTTTCAGGTCAGATAATGGAGGAGAGTACACGGGACAAGCATTCAAGCTCCATCTATCTCAGCATGGAATACTACATCAGACAAGCTGTCCCTATACTCCACAACAGAATGGTGTGGCTGAGAGAAAGAATAGGCATCTGATGGAAGTGGCCAGGTCCATGATGTTTCAAACCAATGTACCCAAGAAGTTCTGGAGTGATGCGGTCACTACAGCTTGTTATCTCATCAACAGAACACCAACTCTGATTCTGCAAGGGTTATCACCATTTGAGGTATTGAACCGATACAAGCCCTCATTGGAACATATGAAGATCTTTGGGTGTTTGTGTTTTGTGATGGTACCGGGAGAATTAAGAAACAAGCTTGAAGCTAGAAGCTCCAAGGCAATGTTTGTTGGATACTCATCAAGTCAGAAAGGATATAAGTGCTATGATCCTAACACAAGGAGAGTGTTAGTATCTAGAGAAGTGAAGTTTGTGGAAGAAAAAGGATATTATGAGGAGCAGATTCAAGAAGATTTGAAAGATCTCACTTCAGATAGAGCTGCAACCTTGAGGATAATACTAGAAGGACTTGGTATCAATATGGATCAAGGACAGCAAGAAGTAAGAGGCACTACACCAATACCGAATCATCAGACGTCCAATCTTGAACATGAGGGGGGGAATGGAACAGAAACTCAAACTCAAAGTCATGAAGAGAGTTCTGGTTCTCATGATCAAGCTGTGGAGTCAAATGATCAACAAGAAGGAGCTGAAGCAAGTCAGCTAAGGGATGAAGGAGCTGAAGCAAGTCAGCCAAGAGAAGAAGCAAGAGAAGAAAGTACACGAGAAGATGTACAAGACATGGAGTTACCGGCACAAGAAGGGCCAGTGTTGAGAAGAAGTACAAGGCTGAGAAAGGATCCTTCCAGTTGGGTAAACACGAGAGTGTACTACAATGCTCAAGCTGTGAAGCATCCTACTCAGGCCGTGTGTTCTTTCTCTCAATATCCAGAAGCACATTGTGCATTCATGGTAAACTTAGATGAGAATCACATTCCAAGAAGCTATGAAGAGGCAATGGAGGATAAGGAATGGAAGGAATCAGTAGGAGCTGAGGCAGGAGCTATGATAAAGAATGATACATGGTTTGAAAGTGAACTACCAAAAGGGAAGAAGGCAGTATCTAGTAGATGGATCTTCACAATCAAATACAAGGCTGATGGACAGATTGAGAGGAAGAAGACTAGATTAGTAGCAAGAGGGTTCACTCAAACATATGGAGAGGATTACATTGAGACATTTGCACCAGTAGCCAAGTTACATACCATTAGAATTGTACTAAGCTTGGCGGTTAACCTTGGATGGGGATTGTGGCAAATGGATGTGAAGAATGCATTCTTACAAGGAGAACTTGAGGATGAAGTCTACATGTATCCTCCACCAGGTCTTGAACATCTAGTGAAGAGAGGGAATGTACTGAGGCTAAAGAAGGCTATCTATGGGTTGAAGCAATCACCAAGAGCATGGTACAACAAGTTGAGCACAACTCTGAACGGCCAAGGTTTTAAGAAGTCAGAATTGGACCATACTCTCTTTACCCTCACTACTCCCTCAGGTATGGTTGCTCTCCTTGTGTATGTGGATGATATCATTATCACAGGAAGTGATAAGGAAGGTATCAAAGCAACCAAGGAGTTTCTAAATGAGATTTTATAAGGATTCACTCAAGGTGTGTGTGTGAGAAAGTGTTTAGGAGAGTTTATGTGAACAGATTTGAGACTTAGGAGTATGGGAGAGATTTAGAGTATGAAGGAGACTAGGTAACAAGATTAAAGAGACTGAGAGACTTAGAGAATAGATTAGAGACTTAGTATCAAGAACAGACTTTCATAGAACATGAAGGAGAAGGGTTTCCCCCCTTACTCTCTTGCTTAATCAAATCGCATACAAGAGGCTTTTATAAGCCTTTACATGTCACAAAGACTTAACCTAAATCCTAAGGACAAGAATACAAGATAGATTGAATGGCTAGGATGAGAGAAGAGTGGTCTTTGATGTTCTGGTGATAGCTGGCGACTTTTGACTGAATGGAGAGCTCAGATTGCTTCATTTGAATGAAGGGAAGAGATTGGTCTTGCTGTAAAGGTAAAGCACCTTTACCTTTCCAGCTTGCACATACAGCTCACTCTTATCCCTTTGGTATATTCTCCTTGCCTCTCACACTCCAACGGTCACTATAGGAACCTTAACCCGCGCCCACACATTGCACAACTCTGAGCAAGGCTGATCCGGGTGATGGCCAAACCGGATTGGATGTACGGTCTCTTGTACGGCCTTGAGGTCCGTACACTCGCCCTATATCTGCACCTTCATCCAAACATCTTCTATGATTGACCCATACACCTTCTTGGATCGCCCTAGGCCGTACCATGGCCGTACTGGCCCTATCTTTGCACCATACTTCCATCTTCTCTCTAACTCCTCCAAAGCCTTCACATGATCAGTCTAAGTCTTTCCTTGACTTAACTTCACATAACTACTTCAGAACATCTCTGAAGCTTGATTGAACTCTTCTTGACATCTTCTAGAGCTTGCCCTATTATTTGTACAAGCTCCATCTTCTCTTCAGTTCAACACTCCCCCTCAAGCTTGACTTTAGGAGATCCTAAGCCAAGCTTGGAACTCTGAAGAGTCTCCCTCATTAAAAACCTTACAAGGAAAACCCATTGGGACAAAACCTTGCAAGGGAAAAAGAGTAGAGCTCTCCAAAGCCTAGGGATTGGCCAGTGAGCTCTTGTGCCTTAGAACCAATGTGGTTGGACACAAGAAGCTCTGGATCACGGCCTAACAGGTGCAGCGACTCTTCACAGCTTTGCGCACACTTCACACTTCAGCTTCACCTCTTCATGGAACTGGTTTGAAGTCTCCCCCTCTCAACTGACTTCTCAGCCATCTTAGAGAAGCTAGGACACGACCAGATCATCTTCAAAACACCAGTGAGCCTTATCAACACTTCACACACGGCTTGCCCTCCTCATAGACCTGGTTTGGATCTCCCCCTCTCAGCAGACTTCTCAGCCACCTTAGAGAAGCTAGGAAATGACCAGGAACACCTTTAGTGAGGCTCAAGCAATGGTACCTGATACATTATCCCAAAGGTGCATCAGTACCTATCAAAAACAAGACAATGAATATCCTGCATCACACTTGATACACACAATCCCATAATTCAATCATGATCATCTTAAGTATCTTTTCAAGGAGAAGCTAATGAATAAGATGAATGAAAAAGATTGAAGAAAGAGTTTAAGTTTAAGGGAACTTCCCTTGTGTTTTTGTGAGTTTCCTAACTCGGCCAATGCACTATCTTCATGGCATCATCAACTTCTTGGAAAGGCAGAATGGATTCATTAGCTTCTCTCCTCAATCACCTCTCATTGAAGCCGCATTGATGGAGAGCCTTCTTCCTCACTCGCCAAGACCGCTCTGAACAGCCTCTTACCTAGACACGCCACTGACTTGGTCCGGTTGATGATCCTTTGTAGAAGCCTTTGCAAAGACTTGTTACTGACCATGGATCATATGCATTAAGACTCCCCCTCAAGCTTAGAACCGAGACTATAAGGAGCTAAGCTTGTGATGATCCTATGCATCTCCATGGTCTAATAACTATCATATTTCATGATAGCTTTCTTCTTGTGAGTTTACTCTCTTCCTTAACCAGGAACTAGGGTGTTTGAATCACCATAGAGAGTCTCACAAGACACACCTCTCATTGCATAATGACCCATGCTACACTTCCTGTAGACTAAGGACTAGATTTGTCCAATGGTATTATGCAATGGCCATCTCTCATTGCATACTCAATCACACTACACTTCCTGTAGATTATGGACTAACATGTCCTAGTGATGATATGCAATGGCACAAGACCTTTGTCTTTACATTCTTGGTTGTTGGCGAGTTACATGTATCACCTTCCTTGTGTACCTAACACCACCACAACTCAATGCAAGATCAGATCATCCCATTGGGATCAAACCAAGATCATCCATCCTGTTTGATCACCAATGCCACAATAATATATGATACTTGAAACAAGCTAGACAATCAAGACAAGAATATGCAAAGACAATGTATGCTTTCAACAATACACTGATCCCTTTAGGTTCAATTCAGTTTTTTTTTTTAAATGCAACAATAGATGAATGCATTAGATTATACACTAACCATATGAATGAACCAGATTCAATTCAAATGAACACAAGACTAGATGATACTTATGCAGTCAAGGCAATAAGTGTGACTCAATTCATGCTTATGCTCACTAGTTTTATCACAGCCAATGATTCAAGTAGCTTAGACATACTTCTAAATGCTTATAAGACATCACTGATGGATTTAACTATGGCATAGCAACACTCAGAACTAGACTGAGTCAAGACAAGTAGATTTCAATCTCTAACAATGACAATGCAAGTTCTAGACACTACATTGACATCCTAGGTTATTATGATTATTAAGTTCTCTAAATGCAATGCAAGCTTACATCAGTACATTTGAAATTTAGGCTCATTTTTAAATGCATTACTACATGAATGCACAATCTTAAATCATTAGCTATATGAATGAAACAGGTTCAATCCATGATTAATATTAAAGCTATGCACAACAGTTTTCAATCAGAACCAATGATGCAAGCAACTTAGACAATTTCTAATTGATTCAAGACTTTCATTGATGGATTAAACATAGGCAATAGCATCAGATAACACTAGGATTGAACTTAGACAGTATGAGATATGCTTATGTATGCAAAATAACTTATCAATCATGATGCAAGTAGCAGAGACATTCTACTCAATTCTACAACACATTCATGATGATTCAAGTTTATGACCACACCCAAGACAATGCAATAAACAGACCGTGATATTCTGGGACTCTAGACATTACTTACTATCAATAAGACAATGCAGCAGCAAAACAATTTCAGTGCAATTAGCCTAGACATTCTACTAGAAGCTATAAACTCTTAATGGAATTAGGGAAAGCACATAGTATAATCAGGAGATAAACCTATCAAGACATATTAAGATAGATGAGATTAGGTTTACTCCCTTGGTTAAGATGATAAGGAGTGGTTCTCAAAGTTACCACTTGAATCCTTACTTCTTCTTCTTCTCTTATTGCAATCACCCTTCTGAATTCACCACCATGATGGAATGCTTGTGGATGCTTCAGCTACTTCTTCAATCACCTCACAATAGAAGCCGCCTTGATAGAGTAGCCTTCTTCTTCACACAGCCAAGAGTGCTCTGTCTTAGTTTGAGCACCCTCTTGAATAGGCACGCCACTGCCTAGACCCGGTTGGCTTCTTCTTCTGGTACTTGCAATGTTAAGAAGAAGAACACCAGTGAGTTTTACAACCATCTGTGCTTCTCCCTTCTTGTAACACCTCTCCATTGTACACACAATGGGCATCATTCTTTCTCTTTCAACTCGGATTTGATGATGAACTAGGAACACCTTTTGTGAACCTGAAACATCACTCAAACTCTAGCAAAGATAAGACACAATTGCATTGGGATCAATCCTTGACTTCATCAAGTTTGATCACCAATGTCTCAAGCTTTATAGCATTAGATAGAATCAAGACAATGTCAAGTTCTTATCTATGCAAGCAACCATTCTCTAAATACTAAGCAAGACCTTATCAGATTCAAGTCAAAGTATTTAGGCAATTTCAACCATTCCGTAATATGCAACTTAGACTTTAATCTAAATGCAACAATAAACAGGGGCAGTATGCATTAATCTTACTCAGTTTCTAACTCATGAAGGCAAGCATGATTAGATAATACAATCTATCATCTTAACAAGACATGTTTATTTAGAACTGACATTAAGCATTTAACCATTTTCAATAGTACTGATGTCAAATCTTGATTAACAACTTATCAAGTTTGATTCCTACTATCACAAGCAATGCAACAGATAGACACAAGGCATTACCAAGTTCTATTCTTTGCAAGCTAACTCTCTAAGTACAAGCAGGATCCTAACAGATTCAAGACAAGTTACTTAGGCACTCTTAAGAGCTTCTTTACTCAGCACTTAGACATGAATCTAATGCTTCAATGTCAGACAGCCATTTGACAGTATGCACTGACCTTAACCAGTTTCAATTTATGAATGCAACAATATAATCCATCACACATTCATTTATAACTTAGGCTAAGCATTTCTATCATCACTTAACATCAGACAATGCATTATTTTCAATCTGTTTTCAGTTCATGAGCTTCAAACAATACCATTTCACATTTAGCAAACTCATTACTTAACAGGAGCAAGCATTTTACTCTTTAAACACTAAACAAGCCTTTAAAGCATCCTGGGACAGATTCAACTAATTTTTATTTAGCAATCACACATTATCCTCAGGTTTTTCAATCAATACACATCACAATAACCAGGCACAGTCACAAGTTCATTTTTAAGAGAGATAGGATTAGCTTACAAACAAGGAACTAGCGCTAGTTCCTTGAGCCTCCTTTGCAACCGGTCATGCTCTTTTAATGGATTGGAGATGTTGAATCTTCACCCAACAGCCCCTCCTGGTGTTCATGATCGCTACTTGAACTTTCACCTCCAAAGGTTCCTCCTTTCTTCATCTCTTGAACTCGCCAGCTTCTGGAACTAGGGAAAGAACTCTTCTTCAAAGGTTTCCTCTTGGACAGAAGGAATGGCTCGCCTTGTATGGACTGGAACAGGAAGGAACCGCCATGATAAACCTCCATAATAGCTTCAGACATCTTCTTCTTGAAGTGAGAGAGCTGGCTGGACAGATCTTCATGGTTTGGCTTCATGGTGAGACAGACTTGTGACTTGAATGCGGAAGCTACAGCTCAGGTTCTGATGAACCTGGCTCTGATACCATGAGATTTTATAAGGATTCACTCAAGGTGTGTGTGTGAGAAAGTGTTTAGGAGAGTTTATGTGAACATATTTGAGACTTAGGAGTATGGGAGAGATTTAGAGTATGAAGGAGACTAGGTAACAAGATTAAAGAGACTGAGAGACTTAGAGAATAGATTAGAGACTTAGTATCAAGAACAGACTTTCATAGAACATGAAGGAGAAGGGTTTCCCCCCTTACTCTCTTGCTTAATCAAATCGCATACAAGAGGCTTTTATAAGCCTTTACATGTCACAAAGACTTAACCTAAATCCTAAGGACAAGAATACAAGATAGATTGAATGGCTAGGATGAGAGAAGAGTGGTCTTTGATGTTCTGGTGATAGCTGGCGACTTTTGACTGAATGGAGAGCTCAGATTGCTTC
The DNA here is from genome assembly GCF_020379485.1 of Brassica napus. NCBI lineage: Eukaryota > Viridiplantae > Streptophyta > Magnoliopsida > Brassicales > Brassicaceae > Brassica > Brassica napus. Next base: position 103,432 of record NW_026014592.1, read on the forward strand.
ATTTGAATGAAGGGAAGAGATTGGTCTTGCTGTAAAGGTAAAGCACCTTTACCTTTCCAGCTTGCACATACAGCTCACTCTTATCCCTTTGGTATATTCTCCTTGCCTCTCACACTCCAACGGTCACTATAGGAACCTTAACCCGCGCCCACACATTGCACAACTCTGAGCAAGGCTGATCCGGGTGATGGCCAAACCGGATTGGATGTACGGTCTCTTGTACGGCCTTGAGGTCCGTACACTCGCCCTATATCTGCACCTTCATCCAAACATCTTCTATGATTGACCCATACACCTTCTTGGATCGCCCTAGGCCGTACCATGGCCGTACTGGCCCTATCTTTGCACCATACTTCCATCTTCTCTCTAACTCCTCCAAAGCCTTCACATGATCAGTCTAAGTCTTTCCTTGACTTAACTTCACATAACTACTTCAGAACATCTCTGAAGCTTGATTGAACTCTTCTTGACATCTTCTAGAGCTTGCCCTATTATTTGTACAAGCTCCATCTTCTCTTCAGTTCAACACTCCCCCTCAAGCTTGACTTTAGGAGATCCTAAGCCAAGCTTGGAACTCTGAAGAGTCTCCCTCATTAAAAACCTTACAAGGAAAACCCATTGGGACAAAACCTTGCAAGGGAAAAAGAGTAGAGCTCTCCAAAGCCTAGGGATTGGCCAGTGAGCTCTTGTGCCTTAGAACCAATGTGGTTGGACACAAGAAGCTCTGGATCACGGCCTAACAGGTGCAGCGACTCTTCACAGCTTTGCGCACACTTCACACTTCAGCTTCACCTCTTCATGGAACTGGTTTGAAGTCTCCCCCTCTCAACTGACTTCTCAGCCATCTTAGAGAAGCTAGGACACGACCAGATCATCTTCAAAACACCAGTGAGCCTTATCAACACTTCACACACGGCTTGCCCTCCTCATAGACCTGGTTTGGATCTCCCCCTCTCAGCAGACTTCTCAGCCACCTTAGAGAAGCTAGGAAATGACCAGGAACACCTTTAGTGAGGCTCAAGCAATGGTACCTGATACATTATCCCAAAGGTGCATCAGTACCTATCAAAAACAAGACAATGAATATCCTGCATCACACTTGATACACACAATCCCATAATTCAATCATGATCATCTTAAGTATCTTTTCAAGGAGAAGCTAATGAATAAGATGAATGAAAAAGATTGAAGAAAGAGTTTAAGTTTAAGGGAACTTCCCTTGTGTTTTTGTGAGTTTCCTAACTCGGCCAATGCACTATCTTCATGGCATCATCAACTTCTTGGAAAGGCAGAATGGATTCATTAGCTTCTCTCCTCAATCACCTCTCATTGAAGCCGCATTGATGGAGAGCCTTCTTCCTCACTCGCCAAGACCGCTCTGAACAGCCTCTTACCTAGACACGCCACTGACTTGGTCCGGTTGATGATCCTTTGTAGAAGCCTTTGCAAAGACTTGTTACTGACCATGGATCATATGCATTAAGACTCCCCCTCAAGCTTAGAACCGAGACTTATAAGGAGCTAAGCTTGTGATGATCCTATGCATCTCCATGGTCTAATAACTATCATATTTCATGATAGCTTTCTTCTTGTGAGTTTACTCTCTTCCTTAACCAGGAACTAGGGTGTTTGAATCACCATAGAGAGTCTCACAAGACACACCTCTCATTGCATAATGACCCATGCTACACTTCCTGTAGACTAAGGACTAGATTTGTCCAATGGTATTATGCAATGGCCATCTCTCATTGCATACTCAATCACACTACACTTCCTGTAGATTATGGACTAACATGTCCTAGTGATGATATGCAATGGCACAAGACCTTTGTCTTTACATTCTTGGTTGTTGGCGAGTTACATGTATCACCTTCCTTGTGTACCTAACACCACCACAACTCAATGCAAGATCAGATCATCCCATTGGGATCAAACCAAGATCATCCATCCTGTTTGATCACCAATGCCACAATAATATATGATACTTGAAACAAGCTAGACAATCAAGACAAGAATATGCAAAGACAATGTATGCTTTCAACAATACACTGATCCCTTTAGGTTCAATTCAGTTTTTTTTTTTTAAATGCAACAATAGATGAATGCATTAGATTATACACTAACCATATGAATGAACCAGATTCAATTCAAATGAACACAAGACTAGATGATACTTATGCAGTCAAGGCAATAAGTGTGACTCAATTCATGCTTATGCTCACTAGTTTTATCACAGCCAATGATTCAAGTAGCTTAGACATACTTCTAAATGCTTATAAGACATCACTGATGGATTTAACTATGGCATAGCAACACTCAGAACTAGACTGAGTCAAGACAAGTAGATTTCAATCTCTAACAATGACAATGCAAGTTCTAGACACTACATTGACATCCTAGGTTATTATGATTATTAAGTTCTCTAAATGCAATGCAAGCTTACATCAGTACATTTGAAATTTAGGCTCATTTTTAAATGCATTACTACATGAATGCACAATCTTAAATCATTAGCTATATGAATGAAACAGGTTCAATCTGTTGAGTTGAGCTGAATATATATGTATGAAGAGCTAAGGAGTTGAAGAGGAAAGGAGATGAGGAAGCTTGAGAGAGTTTAGGGAGAGCATGGTACGGACGTCCGTACAAGGCCGTACAAGCCGTACAGTCCGTACCATCCAGCATCGACCAAGACTTACCTTGCATCAGCCAAGTAACACGGTAACTAAGGTAAAGGGAAGGAACTTACCTTGAGGCATCAGACCGTTTAGGGATAAGGTAGAGCGCGCCTTGACAGGCTGGAACAGCTGGAAAGGCAAGAGCATCTCGGTCCAAGATGCCAGATACTCCGCGCATGTGGAGAAGCTAATTGGCTAGTCCAAATGAGCTTATCCTCTCCTGATTGACCTCACATGCTTTAGTCTTCTCTTGATTTCGAAAACCCTTGTATGCTCTCTCTATATATTGTAACTCATCAACCCTAATGAAGATTATGCAGTTTGAGTCTCTCTAATCTCTTAGACACTATGCTTTTCTCTTAGACACTAAACGGCTCTATCTAGTCTCCTAATCTTTCACAAACTTCTCTTAATCACTTCCTAAACACTCTCTTTATTCTGTTTACTCTAAGGATCTCTTAATCTCATATGGTATCAGAGCCAGGTTCATTTGAATCTGGGGTTTGATCTTTAGAGAGTTACAAGCTAAACGTCTTTGAAGCTACACGCGAGTAGTCTTGAAGGTGTTGAAGCTGTGGTCCGTTCTAGTTGAAGCTGTGCTACGTTCTGTTGGTTTGCGTGATTCTAGACTCAAGGTTGGTGTGTACGAAATCCAAGATCCAAGTTTTCAAGTCAAGCAAAGATGGAACATGGGATGAACATGAGGATGAAGGTAGCGGTTACTTTCAAAGGTAGCAACTACCTTGTGTGGTCTCGGATGGTGAAGACTGCTGTGGGAAGTAAGGGTTTGTGGGGGCACATCACAACAGGGGAGGCTCCGAAACTCATTACTCAGGGAGGAGATCAAGAAGAGGTCTCCAATGAAGCGGCTGTGGAGAAATGGCAACAAGAAGACATGCTGGTGATGACGGTTCTACACGCATCCTTGGACCCAGCTATCTTGGATGCCTACAGCTACTGTGAATCAGCCAAGGAGCTGTGGGACACGCTGAAGAAGGTGTATGGGAACACTTCCAACCTCAGCCGTGTGTTTGAAGTGAAGCTAGCGATCAACCGTCTTGCACAAGAGGACATGGAGTTCACTAAGCACTTGGGGAGGTTCAGGTCCTTATGGTCAGAGCTGGAGATGCTGAGGCCGAGCACAACTGATCCAGATCAGCTGAATGAGAGGCGCGAGCAAGACAAGGTCTTTGGGCTGCTTCTCACACTGAACCCGGCCTACACCCAGCTCATCCAGCACATGTTAAGGTCAGACAAGCTTCCGGACCTTGAGGAGGTGTGTGCACAAATCCAAAGGGAGCAGGGATCCATGGGTTTGTTTGGAGGTAAGGGGGAGCTCTCTCTTGCCAATCAAGCAGCTCATGAGGATTCAACCGAGGCTCCACAAGCAAACAAGGCATCTCACGGGAAGTACGAGGACAGGAAGTTCAATGGCAACTGTGATCATTGCAAGAAGCATGGTCATAAGAAGAGCCAATGCTGGATACTGCACCCACACCTCAAGCCGGCCAAGTTCATGAAGGAGCGTGAGGGAAGGGCAAATGTGACTGAAGGTTCAAGCGGAGCTGGCACCAGCAAGATCAGTGAAGTGGATGGGCTTGGAGGCAATGATGGGAATGGGAAGTCTCTGGTGGCTTACACAGGCGCCTCAAGCTCCCGCAGCAATGATGACTACATCAAGAGATCAGACCTTGATGCCCTCTTCAAAATGCTAAAGGAAAACGGTAACACTTACGGTTATTCCTTTGGAGCTTCTATGATTGCATATAAGGATGATCACTTGATTAGAGAACTAGTAGAACGGTTAGAAGCTAGGAATGAGTATAGGCATGCTTACATTGCTAGAACTGATAAGATGCATTCATCACTTAGTAATCTATGCCATAATGCTAAACGAGTAGGTAAACCATTGATTGTTGATTCTGGTGCATCACATCATATGATAAGTGATGAAAACTTGATTAAGGATATAGAACCTACACATGGGCATGTGATGATAGCAAATGGGGATAAGATACCCATTAGAGGAATAGGAAAGCTTAAGCTGTTTAACAAAGAATCTAGAGCTTTTTACATGCCTGAATTCACATCAAACCTATTATCAGTGAAGAAATGTACTAATGATTTACAATGCAATGTTATCTTTAGTCCTAATGATGTGAAGTTTCAGGATATTGAGAGCAGCAGGTTGATTGGGAAAGGGGTGACTAAGGGAGATCTCTATATGCTTGAAGAACTCACTTCTGTTCCTGATTATAGTTGCTCGTTTACTTCTGCTTCTTTGTTGAATAAAAATGCATTGTGGCATGCTAGAGTAGGACACCCTCATGTTAAAGCTTTGAACTTAATGGTACCAGGTGTTGTGTTTGAGAATAAGGATTGTGAAGCTTGCATTTTAGGCAAGCATTGTAGAACTGTGTTTCAAAAGTCTACTACTGTTTATGATAATTGCTTTGATCTAATTCATTCAGATGTATGGACTGCCCCTTGCTTATCTAGAGATAGTTATAAGTATTTTGTCACATTCATTGATGAAAAATCCAAATACACCTGGTTAACCTTAATTCAGACCAAAGATAGGGTACTTGATGCATTTAGGAATTTTCAAACTTATGTAACTAACCATTATCATGCTAAGATTAAAATTTTGAGATCAGATAATGGAGGAGAGTACACGAGTCATGCATTCAAGCAACACCTATCACAACATGGGATTCTACATCAAACAAGCTGTCCTTATACTCCACAGCAAAATGGAGTGGCTGAGAGGAAGAATAGGCATCTCATGGAAGTGGCAAGGTCACTTATGTTTCAGAGTAATGTTCCAAAGAGATTTTGGAGTGATGCGGTTGCCACTGCTTGTTACCTGATAAACAGAACTCCAACCAAAGTTCTGAATGAGAAGGCTCCATTTGAAGTTCTGAACAGGTACAAGCCAGCTCTTGATTACTTGCGAGTCTTTGGATGCCTATGCTTCGTCCTCAAACCAGGAGAGATGATCAACAAGCTAGAAGCAAGAAGCACTAAGGCTGTGTTCATAGGATACTCAGCTACACAGAAAGGATACAAATGCTATGATCCTATAGCAAGGAGAGTTCTTGTATCTAGAGATGTGAAGTTCTTGGAAGATAGAGGATACTATGAAGAAAAGAATCAAGAAGACCTGAAGGACTTAACATCAGACAAGGCCACCACCTTGCGGATCATTCTTGAAGGTCTTGGAATCAGTACATCCCAGGATCCGAGGAATCACGCAACTACACCTCCTGAAGTTGGTTCACCATCCCACCTTGATCATGAGGGAGGAGAGGAGCATGAGGAGCCTATGCAAGAGGCCAACCAAGATGAAGGAGGAGTAGAGAATGAAGGAGAAGAGAGCATAGGCTCGGATGGTCATGGACATGATCATGGTGTGACACAAACACCTTCTCAAGATGAAGTGGTAGAAGAACAACAGGAAGAAGAACCAGTTGTGCAGCCACTAAGAAGGAGTACAAGGATAAGGAAGGATCCTTCCAGTTGGGTAAACACGAGAGTGTACTACAATGCCCAAGCTGTGGAGCATCCTTCTCAAGCCGTGTGCTCCTTTGCTCAATATCCAGAAGCACATTGCGCGTTCATGGTAAACTTGGATGAGAATCACATCCCAAGAAGCTATGAAGAAGCAATGAAAGATAAAGAATGGAAGGAATCAGTTGGAGATGAGGCAGGAGCGATGATCAAGAATGATACATGGTATGAGAGTGAGTTACCAAAAGGGAAGAAGGCTGTGACTAGTAGATGGATATTCACAATCAAGTACAAAGCGGATGGAAAGGTTGAGAGGAAGAAGTCAAGACTAGTTGCAAGAGGGTTCACTCAAACTTATGGAGAAGATTACATAGAAACCTTTGCACCAGTAGCTAAACTCCACACAATCCGGATTGTACTAAGCTTGGCTGTGAATCTTGGATGGGGGTTATGGCAAATGGATGTGAAGAATGCGTTTCTACAAGGTGAACTTGAGGATGAAGTGTATATGCATCCACCTCCAGGCCTTGAACACTTAGTAAAGAGTGGGAATGTACTGAGATTGAAGAAAGCCATCTATGGACTGAAGCAATCACCAAGGGCTTGGTACAACAAGTTGAGCACTACTCTGAATGGCCGAGGCTTCAAGAAGTCTGAACTAGATCACACTCTCTTCACTCTCACGACTCCCTCAGGTATGATTGCTCTCCTTGTGTATGTTGATGATATCATTATCACAGGGAGTGATAAGGAAGGTATCATAGCAACCAAGGAGTTTCTTAAATCCATGTTTGAGATTAAAGACTTGGGAGAAATGAAATACTTCCTTGGAATTGAGATATGTAGATCCAAGGAAGGTTTGTTCATGTCCCAAAGGAAATATACACTTGATCTTTTGAAAGGTGCAGGTGCTTATGGAGGCAAGACAGCAAGGATGCCTATGGAGGATGGCTACAAAGTCCCACGAGAGGGGGAGATTGAAGACAGCAAACCTTATCAGGATCCTAAACTCTATAGAAAACTAGTTGGCAAATTGATTTATCTTACTATAACTAGACCTGACATCTGCTTTGCTGTGAATCAGGTGAGTCAACACATGCAAGTGCCTAAGGAACATCACTGGCACATGGTGGAGAGGATCTTGATGTATCTCAACGGCTCACCTGATCAAGGAGTATGGATGGGCTGCAATGGAAGCACTGAAGTGGTGGGATATTGTGATGCGGATTGGGCTGGTGATAGAGCAGACAGGAGATCAACCACAGGCTATTGCACATTCATTGGAGGCAACTTGGTGACTTGGAAGAGCAAGAAGCAGAAGGTAGTGTCATGTTCAAGTGCAGAAGCCGAGTATAGAGCCATGCTGAAGCTCACCAACGAGTTGGTATGGATCAAAGGCATCTTGAAGCACTTGGAGATCGATCAAGCAACTCCAATGACAATGCATTGTGACAATCAAGCTGCCATCCACATTGCATCCAACTCGGTGTTTCATGAGAGGACCAAGCACATTGAAGTTGATTGTCACAAGGTGAGGCAGATGATTGTGCTAGGGGTGATCTTGCCATGTTACACAAGGAGTGAAGATCAGCTAGCGGATGTGTTCACCAAGGCTGCAAGACAGAAGACAATGGAGTCCATTCACATCAGGTTGGGCCTCATTGATCTTGGGAAGAGAAGGAGCTAATCCCCTTAGCTGCAAGGTCTTTACTCTTTTTCCCTCATCAAAGTTTTATCCCATTGGGTTTTCTTTGGTGAGGTTTTTAATGAGGAAGATCTTGTGGCTGTCCAAGCTTAGACTTATACAAAGCTAAGCTTGAGGGGGAGTGTTGAGTTGAGCTGAATATATATGTATGAAGAGCTAAGGAGTTGAAGAGGAAAGGAGATGAGGAAGCTTGAGAGAGTTTAGGGAGAGCATGGTACGGACGTCCGTACAAGGCCGTACAAGCCGTACAGTCCGTACCATCCAGCATCGACCAAGACTTACCTTGCATCAGCCAAGTAACACGGTAACTAAGGTAAAGGGAAGGAACTTACCTTGAGGCATCAGACCGTTTAGGGATAAGGTAGAGCGCGCCTTGACAGGCTGGAACAGCTGGAAAGGCAAGAGCATCTCGGTCCAAGATGCCAGATACTCCGCGCATGTGGAGAAGCTAATTGGCTAGTCCAAATGAGCTTATCCTCTCCTGATTGACCTCACATGCTTTAGTCTTCTCTTGATTTCGAAAACCCTTGTATGCTCTCTCTATATATTGTAACTCATCAACCCTAATGAAGATTATGCAGTTTGAGTCTCTCTAATCTCTTAGACACTATGCTTTTCTCTTAGACACTAAACGGCTCTATCTAGTCTCCTAATCTTTCACAAACTTCTCTTAATCACTTCCTAAACACTCTCTTTATTCTGTTTACTCTAAGGATCTCTTAATCTCATACAATCCATGATTAATATTAAAGCTATGCACAACAGTTTTCAATCAGAACCAATGATGCAAGCAACTTAGACAATTTCTAATTGATTCAAGACTTTCATTGATGGATTAAACATAGGCAATAGCATCAGATAACACTAGGATTGAACTTAGACAGTATGAGATATGCTTATGTATGCAAAATAACTTATCAATCATGATGCAAGTAGCAGAGACATTCTACTCAATTCTACAACACATTCATGATGATTCAAGTTTATGACCACACCCAAGACAATGCAATAAACAGACCGTGATATTCTGGGACTCTAGACATTACTTACTATCAATAAGACAATGCAGCAGCAAAACAATTTCAGTGCAATTAGCCTAGACATTCTACTAGAAGCTATAAACTCTTAATGGAATTAGGGAAAGCACATAGTATAATCAGGAGATAAACCTATCAAGACATATTAAGATAGATGAGATTAGGTTTACTCCCTTGGTTAAGATGATAAGGAGTGGTTCTCAAAGTTACCACTTGAATCCTTACTTCTTCTTCTTCTCTTATTGCAATCACCCTTCTGAATTCACCACCATGATGGAATGCTTGTGGATGCTTCAGCTACTTCTTCAATCACCTCACAATAGAAGCCGCCTTGATAGAGTAGCCTTCTTCTTCACACAGCCAAGAGTGCTCTGTCTTAGTTTGAGCACCCTCTTGAATAGGCACGCCACTGCCTAGACCCGGTTGGCTTCTTCTTCTGGTACTTGCAATGTTAAGAAGAAGAACACCAGTGAGTTTTACAACCATCTGTGCTTCTCCCTTCTTGTAACACCTCTCCATTGTGAATGGGCATCATTCTTTCTCTTTCAACTCGGATTTGATGATGAACTAGGAACACCTTTTGTGAACCTGAAACATCACTCAAACTCTAGCAAAGATAAGACACAATTGCATTGGGATCAATCCTTGACTTCATCAAGTTTGATCACCAATGTCTCAAGCTTTATAGCATTAGATAGAATCAAGACAATGTCAAGTTCTTATCTATGCAAGCAACCATTCTCTAAATACTAAGCAAGACCTTATCAGATTCAAGTCAAAGTATTTAGGCAATTTCAACCATTCCGTAATATGCAACTTAGACTTTAATCTAAATGCAACAATAAACAGGGGCAGTATGCATTAATCTTACTCAGTTTCTAACTCATGAAGGCAAGCATGATTAGATAATACAATCTATCATCTTAACAAGACATGTTTATTTAGAACTGACATTAAGCATTTAACCATTTTCAATAGTACTGATGTCAAATCTTGATTAACAACTTATCAAGTTTGATTCCTACTATCACAAGCAATGCAACAGATAGACACAAGGCATTACCAAGTTCTATTCTTTGCAAGCTAACTCTCTAAGTACAAGCAGGATCCTAACAGATTCAAGACAAGTTACTTAGGCACTCTTAAGAGCTTCTTTACTCAGCACTTAGACATGAATCTAATGCTTCAATGTCAGACAGCCATTTGACAGTATGCACTGACCTTAACCAGTTTCAATTTATGAATGCAACAATATAATCCATCACACATTCATTTATAACTTAGGCTAAGCATTTCTATCATCACTTAACATCAGACAATGCATTATTTTCAATCTGTTTTCAGTTCATGAGCTTCAAACAATACCATTTCACATTTAGCAAACTCATTACTTAACAGGAGCAAGCATTTTACTCTTTAAACACTAAACAAGCCTTTAAAGCATCCTGGGACAGATTCAACTAATTTTTATTTAGCAATCACACATTATCCTCAGGTTTTTCAATCAATACACATCACAATAACCAGGCATAGTCACAAGTTCATTTTTAAGAGAGATAGGATTAGCTTACAAACAAGGAACTAGCGCTAGTTCCTTGAGCCTCCTTTGCAACCGGTCATGCTCTTTTAATGGATTGGAGATGTTGAATCTTCACCCAACAGCCCCTCCTGGTGTTCATGATCGCTACTTGAACTTTCACCTCCAAAGGTTCCTCCTTTCTTCATCTCTTGAACTCGCCAGCTTCTGGAACTAGGGAAAGAACTCTTCTTCAAAGGTTTCCTCTTGGACAGAAGGAATGGCTCGCCTTGTATGGACTGGAACAGGAAGGAACCGCCATGATAAACCTCCATAATAGCTTCAGACATCTTCTTCTTGAAGTGAGAGAGCTGGCTGGACAGATCTTCATGGTTTGGCTTCATGGTGAGACAGACTTGTGACTTGAATGCGGAAGCTACAGCTCAGGTTCTGATGAACCTGGCTCTGATACCATGAGATTTTATAAGGATTCACTCAAGGTGTGTGTGTGAGAAAGTGTTTAGGAGAGTTTATGTGAACAGATTTGAGACTTAGGAGTATGGGAGAGATTTAGAGTATGAAGGAGACTAGGTAACAAGATTAAAGAGACTGAGAGACTTAGAGAATAGATTAGAGACTTAGTATCAAGAACAGACTTTCATAGAACATGAAGGAGAAGGGTTTCCCCCCTTACTCTCTTGCTTAATCAAATCGCATACAAGAGGCTTTTATAAGCCTTTATATGTCACAAAGACTTAACCTAAATCCTAAGGACAAGAATACAAGATAGATTGAATGGCTAGGATGAGAGAAGAGTGGTCTTTGATGTTCTGGTGATAGCTGGCGACTTTTGACTGAATGGAGAGCTCAGATTGCTTCATTTGAATGAAGGGAAGAGATTGGTCTTGCTGTAAAGGTAAAGCACCTTTACCTTTCCAGCTTGCACATACAGCTCACTCTTATCCCTTTGGTATATTCTCCTTGCCTCTCACACTCCAACGGTCACTATAGGAACCTTAACCCGCGCCCACACATTGCACAACTCTGAGCAAGGCTGATCCGGGTGATGGCCAAACCGGATTGGATGTACGGTCTCTTGTACGGCCTTGAGGTCCGTACACTCGCCCTATATCTGCACCTTCATCCAAACATCTTCTATGATTGACCCATACACCTTCTTGGATCGCCCTAGGCCGTACCATGGCCGTACTGGCCCTATCTTTGCACCATACTTCCATCTTCTCTCTAACTCCTCCAAAGCCTTCACATGATCAGTCTAAGTCTTTCCTTGACTTAACTTCACATAACTACTTCAGAACATCTCTGAAGCTTGATTGAACTCTTCTTGACATCTTCTAGAGCTTGCCCTATTATTTGTACAAGCTCCATCTTCTCTTCAGTTCAACAGTAAAGTCTATGTTTGAAATAAAAGACTTGGGAGAAATGAAATACTTTCTTGGAATTGAGATTTGTAGATCCAAGGAAGGTTTGTTCATGTCCCAAAGGAAGTATACACTTGATCTTTTGAAAGGTGCAGGTGCTTATGGAGGCAAGACAGCAAAGATGCCAATGGAGGATGGCTACAAAGTACCAAGAGAGGGGGAGATTGAAGACAGCAAGCCATTTCATGATCCTAAACTCTATAGAAAACTTGTTGGCAAATTGATTTATCTAACCATCACAAGACCTGATATATGATTTGCTGTGAATCAGGTGAGTCAACACATGCAGCTTCCCAAGGAACATCACTGGCGTATGGTGGAGAGGCTGCTGATGTATCTAAATGGCTCGCCGGATCAAGGTGTATGGATGGGGTGCAATGGAAGCACAGAAGTGGTGGGCTATTGTGATGCTGATTGGGCAGGTGATAGAGCTGACAGAAGATCAACAACCGGCTATTGCACATTCATTGGAGGCAACTTGGTGACTTGGAAGAGTAAGAAACAGAAGGTGGTGTCATGCTCTAGTGCAGAAGCTGAGTATAGAGCTATGCTGAAGCTTACAAACGAGCTAGTTTGGATCAAGGGCATCTTGAAGCATTTGGAGATAGCACAAGACACTCCAATGACAATGCATTGTGACAACCAGGCCGCCATTCACATAGCCTCCAACTCGGTGTTCCATGAGAGAACAAAGCACATTGAGGTTGATTGCCACAAGGTGAGGCAGATGATTGTCCTAGGAGTCATCTTGCCATGTTATACTAGGAGTGAAGATCAGTTGGCTGATGTATTCACCAAGGCTGCGAGGCAAAAGACAATGGAGTCCATTCATATCAGATTGGGCCTCATTGATCTTGGGAAGAGAAGCAGCTGATCCCCTTAGTCATGAGATCTTTACTCTTTTTCCCTCATTAAGGTTTTGTCCCAATGGGTTTTCCTTAGTGAGGTTTTTAATGAGGAAGATCTCATGGCTGTCCAAGCTTAGTCTTTCACAAAGCTAAGCTTGAGGGGGAGTGTTGAGATGAGCTGAGTATATGGAGATGAAGAGATAAGGAGTTGAAGAGAAGAGGAGATGAAGTACTTAGGGAAGTTTGGGAGAGTATGGTACGGCAGGCCGTACAAGGCCGTACAAGGCCGTACCATCCAAACCTCAACCAAAACTTACCATACCTTATCCAAGTGAGACGGTAACTAAGGAGGAGTGACTTGGGTAGCTTAGGGAGAGGATCAGACCGTTGAGAGGATAAGGGAACGCGGTGCCAGGCTGGAACAGGCTGGAAAGCTGAAGCACCTTTAGTCCAAGATGCCATAAGCGTGTGAGCCATCCTGACCAATCATTCAAAAGGCGCCCTTGACTCCACACGGTTGAATAGTGCTCAGTTCCCTTCTTGTAAACCCTTGTGTCTCTCTTATAAATATGTAACCTCACTCATTAATAAGATTAAGCAAGTTTTGATACTCTCTCTTAGTCTTTAAATCTCAATGGTTCCATATTAGACTCCTAATCTCATTTCATACTCTAATCTTCACTAAATCGTTTCTAGTCTTTCCTAAACACTCAGATTACTCTAAACATTACTAAAAATCATATGATGAGATGCACCAGAATCAACTACTAAAGGCTTGATGGTATGTGAACTAGCAATATGAGCAAGTATACTAGATGGTTTGAATGCATGATCATTCCTAGCAAAACTGTCCGTTCTAGATTGGTTTATTATCTCTATCACACTTTCATGCATCCTATCAATGCTAGTTGGATTCTCATCATTCCCTATAGCCCTAGCACCAAAGGAATATCCAAAACTGTTACCATGCTCCTTGAAGAGCTTAATGAGAGCATCCAGGTCGGATTTCCTTAGATACTCTTGATCATAGTTCCCACGGTTGCTTGGGGCTCCAGTGTAGGCAACAAGAGACCTCCCATCACCTGCTTCACGCCCATCTATCTCCTTCCCTTTGCTAGTACCTGCTCCACTTGCGCTTGCTCCATCTGAGATATTAGCCCTTGCCTCTCTGTCTTTCATAAACTTTGCCGGCTTGAGATGGGGATGGAGTATCCAGCATTGGCTCTTCTTGTGGCCATGCTTCTTGCAGTGATCACAGTTCCCATTGAACCTCCTCTCATCATACTTCCCATGCGCAGCCTTGTGTGCTTGTGGAGCTTCCCCTCCCTCCTCTTGAGTTGCTTGATTTACGAGAGATAGCTCTCCTTTCTTTCCAAACAACCCAATAGAGCCTTGTTCCTTCTGAATCCTTGCGCACACTTCTTCAAGATCAGGTAGTGTGTCCTCTCTAAGCAAGTGTTGGATAAGACCATTGTACGCCGGATTCATGGTGAGGAGTAGCCCAAAGACCTTGTCTTGCTCTCTTCTTTTGTTGAGCTCATCTGCATCTGTAGTGCTTGGCCTCAACATCTCCAGCTCGGACCAGAGTGTTCTGAACCTCCCTAGATGCTTGGTGAACTCCATATCCTCTTGTACCAAGTTGTTTATAGCCTGCTTCACCTCAAACACACGGCTCAGGTTTGATGTATTCCCATACACCTTCTTCAACGTATCCCACAGCTCTTTAGCTGATTCACAGTAACTGTATGCATCTAGAATCGCCGGCTCAAGTGAAGCATGCAGCACTGACATCACCAACATGTCCTCCTGATGCCACTTCTCTTCCGCTTTGCTTGCGGCTTCTCCTTCAGTTTCTCCTTGGGTGATGAGCTTTGGAGCTTCTCCTGGCGTGATGTGCTTCCAAAGCCCTTTGCTTCCCACCGTGGTTCTCACCATCCGAGACCACACCAAGTAGTTGGTTCCCTTGAAGCAAACCGCTACCTTCATGTTCATGTTCATACCACTCTCCATGATGAACGATGACTTCTCTAGACTTCACAAACTGGATCTTGAGTTAAAAAACTTGTAAGAACACTCACTGATAGTTTTAATGATGTTAAGAGTAATCTGAGTGTTTAGAGAAGATTAGAATGAGTTTAGAAAAGATTAAAGTCTAAAATAAGATTTGGAGTCTAGAGAGAGTTTTAGAGAGACTAAGAGAGACTCATAACTTGCTTGATTGTATTAATGAGAGTGTTTACAACTTTATAAGAGAAGAGACTAGGGTTTTCGTAGCTAAGAGGATAAGGTAAGCATGTGGAGTCAATGGCCATTTCAAACTCGTCCAATGAGGTGAGCCGCGCGTGTGAGCCTTCATTAGCTGGCTCATACCTTTTGCTTTTCCGTGTCCAGCTGTGCCAGCCTGTCCAAGACTCTCCCTTATCCTTTCCAACGGTCTGATCCATCCACAAATGCCAAGGTAACTTCTCCTCTTTACTTAAGTAACTCGGATAACTTATGGTGAGGTTTGGTTGAGCTTTGGTCGATCCTATCTTGTACGGCCTGTCCTGTCATGTACGGCCATGTACGGCTTTGTACGGACAGGCTGATCCCAAAGCTCCCAAACCTTCCTATCCTTCCTCTTCTTCATTCTACTCAACCCTCATCTCCATTCTTCACTTGACACTCTTCATCTCAACACTCCCCCTCAAGCTTAGCTTTGTGAAAGACTAAGCTTGGACAGCCATGAGATCTATGATATTTAGAGATCCTTAGAGTAACTAGAATATAAGTAAGAGTTTAAGTAGAGATTAGGAAGAGATTATGAAAGATTAAGAGACTTGAGAGCTGTTTAGTGTCTAAGAGAGAATCATGGTGACTTAGGAAATTAGAGAGAGACTCAGAACTGTATGATCTTATTAATGAGTGAGGTTACATATTTATATTGTTCTAAACATTAGGGTTTTCGAAACACAAGAGTAGATAAGCATGTGAGGTCAAGGGAAGAGCCTTTGCTTTTGTTTGAACCGGCCAATGACTAGCTTCACACGTTCGGGCATCTTCCTGATCCTGGTCCAAGATGCTCTTCCTTTCCAGCCCTTGCCAGCCTGTCCTAGCTGTCAAGCCGCGCCTCCCTTATCCACTCCAACTTCTGGATAAGCTTTTGGTCGAGTGTAACTTCACCTCGGTCCATAAGAGTTACTCGGTGAAGTTACCATCCTAGTTTTACCTTGGTACGGTCAGTGTACGGATGGCCCGTCCGTACCATGCCTTAGTTTACTCTTAACTCCCTTTCCTTTCACTCCTTAGCTTTCTCATGTCCTTAACTCCTCAATGCCTTCACATATACCTCAACACATCTCAACACTCCCCCTCAAGCTTAGCTTTATGATAGTCTAAGCTTGGACAGCCATGAGATCTTCCTCATTAAAAACCTCACCAAAGAAAACCCATTGGGACAAAACTTTGATGAGGAAAAAAGAGTAAAGACCTCATGACTTAGGGGATCAGCTCCTTCTCTTCCCAAGATCTATGAGTCCCAATCTAATGTGAATGGAATCCATAGTCTTTTGTCTTGCAGCCTTAGTGAACACATCAGCCAACTGATCTTCACTCCGAGTGTAGCATAGTAAGATGACTCCTAGGATGATCATCTGCCTCACCTTGTGACAATCAACTTCAATGTGCTTGGTTCTCTCATGAAACACCGAGTTGGAGGCAATGTGAATAGCTGCTTGGTTATCACAATGCATTGTCATAGGTGCGGCTTGATCAATCTCCAAATGCTTCAAGATGCCTTTGATCCACACCAGCTCGTTGGTAAGCTTCAGCATAGCTCTATACTCAGCTTCAGCACTTGAGCAAGAGACCACCTTCTGCTTCTTACTCTTCCATGTAACTAAGTTGCCTCCAATGAATGTGCAATAGCCGGTTGTTGATCTCCTATCAGCTCTATCTCCTGCCCAATCAGCATCACAATAGCCCACCACTTCAGTGCTTCCATTGCACCCCATCCAGACTCCTTGATCTGGCGAGCCATTCAGATACATCAGTAGCCTCTCCACCATGTGCCAATGATGTTCCTTGGGAAGCTGCATATGTTGACTCACCTGATTCACAGCAAAACATATGTCAGGTCTTGTGATGGTAAGGTAAATCAATTTGCCAACAAGTTTTCTATAGAGTTTAGGATCATAAAATGGCTTGCTGTCTTCAATCTCCCCCTCTCTTGGTACTTTGTAGCCATCCTCCATAGGCATCCTTGCTGTCTTGCCTCCATAAGCACCTGCATCTTTCAAAAGATCAAGTGTATACTTCCTTTGGGACATGAATAACCCTTCCTTGGATCTACAAATCTCAATTCCAAGAAAGTATTTCATTTCTCCCAAATCTTTGATTTCAAACATGGATTTGAGAAACTCCTTGGTTGCTTTGATACCCTCCTTATCACTACCTGTGATAATGATATCTATGAGTTTTAAGGATATAGATGATTATCTGAGTTTAGAAAGGATTATAGAAGAGAATAAGAGATTAAGAGACAGATTAGAGACTAATGGAGAATCATAATGAAATGAGTATATAGAGAGATTGTTTAGAACTGTCTAATCTTATTATGAGATGAGGTTACATCATTTATAGAAGAGGCATTAGGGTTTACAAGTTAAGGGAAAACATCACTAGTCATAAGCATGTGTAGTCAAGACTAAAGGGAGCGTTTCTTTTGAATGAATGGACGGTAAGGCTCACACGCTTTGCCTTTGCTTTTACAGCCTGTCCACGGACTGGATGGATAAGGCTCGTCCTTCCCTTATCCCTAAACGGTCTGATCAGTCTTGAGACCCTCCGTGTGCTGTAGAGGCTTTACTCACCCATCTCCTTCTCCCTTTATGTTTCCTTAGATGTACGGCCAAGCCCCTGTCCGTACATAGGCCGTACTGTCCGTACCTAGGCCGTACTGTCCGTACTCTTTCCCATCACTTGCTTAGCTCTACCTTTCCTTCTCATAATGGCTTCCTCTTCTCAACACTCCCCCTCAAGCTTAGCTTTGTGAAAGTCTAAGCTTGGATGGCCATGAGATCTTCCTCATTAAAAACCTCACCAAGGAAAACCCATTGGGACAAAACCTTGATGAGGGAAAAAGAGTAAAGACCTCACAGCCAAGAGGATCAGCTCCTACTCTTCCCAAGATCAATGAGGCCCAACCTGATATGAATGGACTCCATTGTCTTCTGTCTTGCAGCCTTGGTGAACACATCAGCTAACTGATCTTCACTCCTCGTATAACATGGCAAGATGATTCCTAGAATGATCATTTGCCTCACCTTGTGGCAATCAACTTCAATGTGCTTGGTTCTTTCATGAAACACCGAGTTGGATGCAATGTGAATGGCTGCTTGGTTATCACAATGCATTGTCATTGGCGTGGCTTGATCAATCTCCAAATGCTTCAAGATGCCTTTGATCCATACCAACTCGTTGGTAAGCTTCAGCATAGCTCTATACTCAGCTTCTGCGCTTGAGCAAGAGACCACCTTCTGCTTCTTACTCTTCCATGTCACCAAGTTGCCTCCAATGAATGTGCAATAGCCTGTGGTTGATCTCCTGTCTGCTCTATCACCAGCCCAATCTGCATCACAGTATCCAACCACTTCAGTGCTTCCATTGCAACCCATCCATACTCCTTGATCAGGTGAGCCGTTGAGATACATCAAGATCCTCTCCACCATGCGCCAATGATGCTCCTTAGGAACTTGCATGTGTTGACTCACCTGATTCACAGCAAAACAAATGTCAGGTCTAGTTATGGTAAGATAAATCAATTTGCCAACTAGTTTTCTATAGAGTTTAGGATCCTGATAAGGTTTGCTGTCTTCAATCTCCCCCTCTCGTGGGACTTTGTAGCCATCCTCCATAGGCATCCTTGCAGTCTTGCCTCCATAAGCACCTGCACCTTTCAAAAGATCAAGTGTATACTTCCTTTGGGACATGAATAAACCTTCCTTGGATCTACATATCTCAATTCCAAGAAAGTATTTCATTTCTCCCAAATCTTTAATCTCAAACATGGATTTAATGAACTCCTTGTTGCTATGATACCTTCCTTATCACTTCCTGTGATAATGATATCATCAACATACACAAGAAGTGCAATCATACCTGAGGGAGTTGTGAGTGTGAAGAGAGTGTGGTCTAGTTCAGACTTCTTGAAGCCTCGGCCATTCAGAGTAGTGCTCAGCTTGTTGTACCAAGCTCTTGGTGATTGCTTCAGCCCATAGATAGCTTTCTTCAATCTCAACACATTCCCTCTCTTCACCAAGTGTTCTAGGCCTGGAGGTGGATGCATATATACTTCATCCTCAAGTTCACCTTGTAAGAATGCATTCTTCACATCCATTTGCCATAACCCCCATCCAAGATTCACAGCCAAGCTTAATACAATCCGTATTGTATGTAGTTTAGCTACTGGTGCAAAGGTTTCTATGTAATCTTCTCCATAAGTTTGAGTGAAACCTCTTGCTACTAGCCTTGACTTCTTCCTCTCAACCTTTCCATCAGCCTTATACTTGATTGTGAATATCCATTTACTACTCACAGCCTTCTTCCCTTTTGGTAACTCACTCTCATACCATGTATCATTCTTGATCATGGCTCCTGCCTCAGCCCCAACTGATTCCTTCCATTCTTTATCCATGATTGCTTCTTCATAGCTTCTTGGAATATAGTTCTCATCCAAGTTAACCATGAATGCACAATGTTCTTCAGGGTATTGAGCAAAGGAACACACAGCTTGAGAAGGATGCTCCACAGCTTGGGCATTGTAGTACACTCGCGTGTTTACCCAAGTGGAAGGATCCTTTCTAAGCCTTGTGCTTCTCCTCAATACTGGTTGTTCTTGCACTTGAACCGGCTCATCTTGTATATGCGGTTCTTGTGCTTCATCTCCTTGGTCTTGCTCACCTTGATGATGAGAACCTGAGTTGAACTCTTCTCCTTCTTCACTCAAGCCGACTCCTTCTTGGCCATTTTCTTGAGTTTCAGGTTCACTTCCCCCCTCATGATCAAGGTGAGGTGTTTGAGCAGCTCTACTTGGTTCATTTGAGCTCTCTTCTGGTCGTCCACTTCTTGTGGACTGATCCTGATTCATCTTGATACCAAGACCTTCCAAAATAATCCTTAAGACTCCAGCCTTATCTGATGTAAGGTCCCTCAAGTCTTCTTGATTCTTCTCTTCATAGTATCCTCTTTCTTCAATGAACTTCACATCTCTAGATACAAGTACCCTTCTAGCTTCTGGATCATAACACTTATATCCCTTTTGAGTTGTTGAGTAGCCAATGAACATTGCCTTTCGGCTTCTTGCTTCTAGCTTGTTCCTCAACTCTCCTGGTACCAACACATAACACAAGCATCCAAACACTTTCATATATGCCAAAGATGGCTTGCGCTTGTTCAGTACCTCAAATGGTGCTTGATCCTTCAACACCCTTGTCGGCATTCGGTTGATTAGATAGCAAGCAGTGGATACAGCATCACTCCAGAATCTCTTAGGTACATTGGCTTGGAACATCAATGACCGAGCCACCTCCATCAAGTGCCTGTTCTTCCTCTCAGCTACACCATTCTGTTGTGGTGTGTAGGGACAGCTTGTTTGATGAAGTATTCCATGATGATCTAGATGACTTTTGAACGCATAGCTTGTGTACTCTCCTCCATTATCTGATCTCAAAATTTTAATCTTAGCATGATAATGGTTAGTCACATAAGCTTGAAAGTTCTTGAATGCATCTATCACCCTATCTTTTGATGGAATAAGTGTTAACCAGGTGTATTTAGATTTTTCATCAATGAATGTGACAAAGTACTTATGATTGTCTCTAGAGAAAATAGGTGCAGTCCACACATCAGTATGAATCAAATCAAAGCAATTTTCATAAACAGTAGATGTTCTTGGAAACACATTCTTACAATGCTTGCCTAAGATGCAAGCTTCACACTTATCATTTTCAAAAACCACACCTGGTAACATCAAGTTTAAAGCCCTCTCATGGGGATGACCTAGTCTAGCATGCCACAATGCATTTTTATTCAAACTAGAAGCAGAAGTAAATGAGCAGTTATGATTAGAAACAGGATCAAGCTTCTCAAGCATGTATAACTCTCCCTTAGTGACTCCTTTTCCAATCAATTGGCTGCTCTCAATATCCTGAAACTTCACATCATTAGGACTGAATATAACATTGCAATTCAAATCAGTAGTACATTTCTTAACTGAAAGAAGATTTGATGTGAATTCAGGAATGTAAAATGCTCTAGTGTTTTTATCAAATAGCTTTAAGTTTCCTATTCCCTTAATAGGTATCTTATCTCCATTTGCAATCATCACACATCCATTAGTAGGTTCTATATCTTTAATCAGGTTGGTGTCACTAATCATATGATGAGATGCACCTGAATCTATAATCAATGGTTTGTATGCATTGCTAGCATGATGGCAGATACAGTTTGATCTATATGCATTCATCCTAGCATTTCTATCAATGTACTGCTCAATTCCAGCCTTACTATCAGTCCTAGCAATCTCAGCCTCACCGTGAGTCATTTCTATAGTTCTAGCAATTAAAGAAGCACCAAATGACTGCCCATGAATGTTACCATTATCCTTGAGCATTTTGATGAGTGCATCCATCTCGGACCTCCTGATGAAGTCTTGATCATTGCCTCGGGGGTTGCTAGTTCCAGTATAGGTCACCAAAGCTTTTCCATTTCCTTCACGGTTCTCCACCTCAGCTCCTTTGTTGGATGGCCCTGCTCCGCTTGATCCTTCAGTCATATGAGCTCTTGCCTCTCTCTCCTTTATGAACTTGGCCGGCTTCAAGTGGGGATGGAGTATCCAGCACTGAATCTTCTTGTGCCCATACCTCTTGCAATGATCACAGTTCCCATTGAACTTCTCATACTTGTTGTAGCCAGCTTTGTTAGCTTGTGGAGGTTCTTCTCGGTCAGATTGCACAGCATTTGCAAGAGATAAGTCTCCCTTGCCTCCAAACAAACCCATTGAGCCCTGCTCCCTCTGTATCTGAGCACAAACATCCTCAAGGTCAGGTAGCTTCTCGGACCTTAGCATGTGTTGAATGAGACCATTGTAGCTTGCGTTCAATGTGAGCAACAACCCAAAGACCTTGTCCTGCTCACGCCTCTCATTTAGAAGCTCTGGATCAACCGTGCTTGGTCTCAACATCTCCAGCTCTGACCACAGTGTCCTGAACCTCCCCAAGTGCTTAGTAAACTCCATGTCATCTTGGGTTAACTCGTTGATTGCCTTCTTGACTTCAAACACTCGGTTCAGGTTAGAAACGTTTCCATATACCTTCTTCAGCGTGTCCCACAGCTCCTTGGCTGTCTCACAGTAGCTGTAAGCATCTAGGATAGCCGGCTCCAAGGAGGCATGAAGGACTGACATTACCATCATGTCTTCTTGTTGCCATTTCTCCACAACACTCTCCTCGGAGCTCTCTGCGTCACCCTCTTGAGTAATCGCCTTTGGAGCTTCACCAGTCGTGATATGCCTCCACAAACCCTTGCTTCCCACAGCAGTCTTCACCATCCTAGACCAGACTAGGTAGTTGCTTCCTTTGAATGTCACCGCGACCTTCATCTTCATAATACTTTCCATCTTGAACAGCTTGACGTCTACAGCTTGAACAACCGGTTAGATCTTGTACTGAGAACCCACGCTGCTCTCTAGAACACAGATTTACTCTTGAGTCTTCAAATGAACCTCCCACGGATCACCGAGACACACACAAAACACTTTGAGCTTTTGAACTCTAAAGAAACTCTCAAACACACTCACTTGTTCTCTTAAAGTTTCAAACTTGAATCCTTAAGAGAGTCACTCACGAACTCAGATTTCAATCAACCTGGCTCTGATACCATATGAGTTTTAAGGATATAGATGATTATCTGAGTTTAGAAAGGATTATAGAAGAGAATAAGAGATTAAGAGACAGATTAGAGACTAATGGAGAATCATAATGAAATGAGTATATAGAGAGATTGTTTAGAACTGTCTAATCTTATTATGAGATGAGGTTACATCATTTATAGAAGAGGCATTAGGGTTTACAAGTTAAGGGAAAACATCACTAGTCATAAGCATGTGTAGTCAAGACTAAAGGGAGCGTTTCTTTTGAATGAATGGACGGTAAGGCTCACACGCTTTGCCTTTGCTTTTACAGCCTGTCCACGGACTGGATGGATAAGGCTCGTCCTTCCCTTATCCCTAAACGGTCTGATCAGTCTTGAGACCCTCCGTGTGCTGTAGAGGCTTTACTCACCCATCTCCTTCTCCCTTTATGTTTCCTTAGATGTACGGCCAAGCCCCTGTCCGTACATAGGCCGTACTGTCCGTACCTAGGCCGTACTGTCCGTACTCTTTCCCATCACTTGCTTAGCTCTACCTTTCCTTCTCATAATGGCTTCCTCTTCTCAACACCTTGGCTGTCTCACAGTAGCTGTAAGCATCTAGGATAGCCGGCTCCAAGGAGGCATGAAGGACTGACATTACCATCATGTCTTCTTGTTGCCACTTCTCCACAACACTCTCCTCGGAGCTCTCTGCGTCACCCTCTTGAGTAATCGCCTTTGGAGCTTCACCAGACGTGATATGCCTCCACAAACCCTTGCTTCCCACAGCAGTCTTCACCATCCTAGACCAGACTAGGTAGTAGCTTCCTTTGAATGTCACCGCGACCTTCATCTTCATAATACTTTCCATCTTGAACAGCTTGACGTCTACAGCTTGAACAACCGGCTAGATCTTGTACTGAGAACCCACACTGCCCTCTAGAACAAAGATTTACCCTTGAGTCTTCAAATGAACCTCCCACGGATCACCAAGACACACGCAAAGTACCTTGAGCTTTTGAACTCTCAAGAAACTCTCAAACACACTCACTTGTTCTCTTAAAGTTTCAAACTTGAATCCTTAAGAGAGTCACTCACGAACTCAGATTTCAATCAACCTGGCTCTGATACCATATGAGATTTAAGGATATAGATGATTATCTGAGTTTAGAAAGGATTATAGAAGAGAATAAGAGATTAAGAGACAGATTAGAGACTAATGGAGAATCATAATGAAATGAGTATAGAGAGAGATTGTTTAGAACTGTCTAAACTTTTATTAATGAGAGAGTTTACAATATATAGACTTTAGATCCTAGGGCTTCATAAGGATAAAGTAGAACAAGCATGTGTAGTCAATGAAGAGAGGCGCGCCTAATTCAAACTGAGCCAATGAGGAGCTTCACATGTGTGACCGGATGGATAAGGTTTGCTTTCCCTTTACAGCTCGTGTCCAGCCTGTCAAGCCGCGTCCCTTATCCTATCTTCAACAGTCTGCTCAGTTACTCCCAAAGGTTAACTCCTTCTAAGTTACCTTTCACCTCAACGTAGGGTAACTTCCCATTTGGCTGTGTCCTACTTGTACGGACAGTACGGCCAGTGTACGGCCTGTACGGTCTTGTCTCGGCCTAACTCCTCTTAATGCCTTCTTCTCCTCATTCCTTCTTCCCAAGGTTTCCTAAGCCTTCATAGTTTAACTCCTCATCTCAACATATCAGGCCGTACAAGGCCGTACCGGCCGTACCATCCGTACGGTCCGGATCAATCCATCACTCGACCAAGAAGAGGAGTTACCGTGTGAAAGGAGTAAACGGCCAAAGGGATTTACCTTAAGGGAGATGACCGTTTGGATGGATAGAGTGACTGAGCCTTATCCACACAGGCTGGAACAGGCTGTAAAGGCAAAAGGAACCTGGTCCAAGATGCCAAAAACGTGTGACAGCTCCCATTGGATCAAGTTTGAATTAAAGCAACCTTATCCTTGACCACACATGCTTAATCTCTCTAAAACCCTTGTATCTGATCCTATATATTGTAAACTCTGTCTTGATTAATAAATAACACGATTCCATGAGTCTCTCTCTCTAGTTCATCATGATAATCTCATACACTTTCTCTTAAACACTCTTAAATCTCTCTTAAACTTCTCAATACCTTTCCTATTCTCTAAAATCATATGGTATCAGAGCCAGGTTGGCTGTGGTATTGAGATTTCTTGTTCTTCAGCTTCAGATAAAAGTTATTTCTTGTGAGATTCTAAACAAAGTTCAAGCAAATCAAGATGGGAGGAAACAAGGTCATTACGGTTCCGATTTCACTCAAGGGTGGGGGAAACTACCTGTTGTGGTCTAGGCTTGTGAAGACAGCCATTGGGAGGCTAGGGTTATGGGATCACATCACAGATGGAGCTCCAGCACCTGTGGCCAGTGAGGAAGAAGGTGGAAGAGAGCTCGCGGTTGCTGATGGAAAGAAGTGGATTCAAGATGACTTGATGGTGCTATCTGTGCTGCAAGGATCACTTGAAGAACATCTCTTGGAAGCCTACAGCTACTGCGAGACTCCAAAACACCTGTGGGAGGTACTCCAAAAGACTTTTGGGAACATTACCAATCTGAGCCGTGTGTATGAGATCAAGAAAGCTATCAACACGCTGGTACAAGATGGAGAGGAGTTCACCAAGCATTTGGGCAAGTATAGATCGTTGTGGTCTGAGCTTGAATCGTTGAGGCCAAGCACTAATGATCAAGAGCTACTCACGGAGAGGAGGGAGCAGGATCAGGTGTTTGGATTGCTGTTGACGTTGGATCCTCCATTCAATGATGTGATCAAGCACATGTTGAGGATGCCAAATTTACCATCTATGGAGGAAGTGTGTGCGCAACTCCAGAAGGAGGAAGGGTCACTTGGACTCTTCGGAAGCAAGGGAGACTTAGCTCTAGCCAACAAGGCTGAGGAAGGAGCACAAGCTAACCGTGCAGCATACAAGACTGATGAGAGGAAGTATGGTGATGAGAGGAGGTTTGGAGGCAATTGTGATCACTGCAAGAGGCTGGGACACAAGAGGAGCCAGTGCTGGATCCTTCATCCCCATCTCAAACCGGCCAAGTTCAACAAAGACCGAGAAGCCAGAGCTAACCTGTCTACTGAAGCAAGTGAAGCCGGTCCATCAGGAGCAGGCTCAAGTGCACAAGTGGGTGAAAGCGCAGGAAAGGCAATGGCAACTCACTACACGGCCGCAAAGAGTTTGGAGCATGAAGTGATTCGCAAATCTGACATTGATGCCCTCATCAAAGCTCTTAAGGAGTCTGGTACATTCGGAAATACTCTTGGTTACTCTTACACTGCTCATATGATGCCTAGGACTGAGAATAGGTTGATAGATATCATTGAGGAATTGAAACTGAGAAATGAATCACCTAGAACTCACCTAGCTAGGGGAATAAAACCATTGATTGTTGACTCTGGTGCATCTCATCACATGATTAGTGATGATAGCTTAATTAAAAACATAGAACCTGCTCATGGACATGTAATGATTGCAAATGGAGACAGAATTCCTATTAAAGGTGTAGGAGACTTAAAGCTATTTGATAGGAACTCTAAGGCATTTTACATGCCTGAATTCACTTCTAATCTCTTATCTGTTAAAAGATGTACCAATGATCTTCAATGCAATGTTATCTTTAGTCCTAACAATGTGACATTTCAGGATATTGAGAGCAATGAGTTGATTGGACAAGGAGTAACCAAGGGGGATCTTTATGTACTTGAGGATATTAACCCCATTTCTAGTTGTTTGCTGAGTTCTGTTTTAAGTAAAGGAGCATTATGGCACTCTAGGCTAGGACATCCACATGTTAGAGCCTTAAGCTTAATGTTACCAGGTGTCATGTTTAAAAATAATGATTGTGAGGCTTGTATCTTGGGAAAACATTGTAAGACTGTGTTTAAAAGATCTACTACTATCTATGATAAGTGTTTTGATCTTGTTCACTCTGATGTATGGACTGCTCCCTGCTTATCTAGAGATAATTACAAGTACTTTGTCACATTTATAGATGAAAAATCTAAATACACCTGGATAACACTCATTAAAACAAAGGATAGGGTTCTTGATGCATTTAAAAACTTCCAAGCTTATGTATCTAACCAGTATAATGCCAAGATTAAGATTTTCAGGTCTGATAATGGTGGAGAATATACTGGTAATGCATTCAAGAGTCATCTAGCTCAACATGGGATCCTACATCAGACAAGTTGTCCATACACTCCTCAACAGAATGGTGTGGCTGAGAGAAAGAATAGACACCTGATGGAGGTGGCAAGGTCTATGATGTTTCACACAAGCGTGCCTAAAAGATTCTGGAGTGATGCTGTGATCTCGGCTTGTTATCTGATCAATAGGATACCAACCAAGATCTTGGAGGATCAGTCACCTTATGAAGTTCTAAACAGAAGCAAACCGGTGCTGGATCACTTGAGGGTCTTTGGATGCGTGTGCTTTGTACGTGTACCCGGGGAGCTAAGGAATAAGCTAGAAGCAAAGAGCACAAGAGCCATGTTTATTGGCTACTCAACATCACAAAAGGGATACAAATGCTATGATTCAGAAGCCAGGAGAGTTCTTGTGTCTAGAGATGTTAAGTTCTTGGAGGATAAGAGCTTTTATGGAGATAGAAAGTGGGAAGATCTTGAAGATTTGTCTCAACCATCTGATCGAGCTACAAGTCTCAGGCTGGTGCTGGAAGGACTTGGAATCAACATGTCCCAGGATCAGCAACCAACAAAGGCTAATGAAGCTGAAGAATCATCACACCATGATCATGAGGGGGGAAATGAGGCTGAGCCTGAAGATCATGAAGATCAAGACTCAGATGGTCATGATCAAGGTGTGATACAAAGCGAGGAAGAACCCATTCAAGAAGTGGAACCAGATGAAGTAGAAGGAGAAGGGGTTCAGCCTACAGTGGTAGAGGTGGAACCAGTTCCATTAAGGAGAAGCACACGGTTGAAGAAGGATGCTTCCAATGGGTAAACACGAGAGTGTACTACAATGCTCAAGCTGTGAAGCATCCCTCTCAAGCTGTGTGTTCCTTTGCCAGTTACCCAAAGGAACATTGCGCTTTCATTACAAGCTTAGATGAAAGTAGTGTACCAAGGTCATATGAAGAAGCAATGCTACATGAAGATTGGAAAGAATCAGTGGGTGATGAAGCTAATGCTATGATAAAGAATGACACTTGGTTTGAAAGTGAATTGCCAAAGGGGAAGAAGGCAGTAACAAGCAAATGGATATTCACTATCAAGTATCTACCTGATGGAACTATTGAGAGAAAGAAGACTAGACTGGTGGCTAGAGGATACACTCAAACATATGGGGAAGACTACATTGATACCTTTGCCCCTGTTGCCAAGCTACATACTATAAGGATTGTATTGTCCCTTGCTGTGAATCTTGAGTGGGAGCTTTGGCAGATGGATGTGAAGAATGCCTTTCTTCAAAGAGAGCTAGAAGATGAAGTGTATATGCATCCCCCACCAGGTCTAGAGCATCTTGTGAAACCTGGAAATGTACTGAGACTCAAGAAGGCCATCTATGGATTAAAGCAATCTCCTAGAGCATGGTACAACAAATTGAGTACTACTTTAAACGAACGTGGGTTCAAGAAGTCTGAACTGGATCACACTCTCTTCACTCTCACTACACCCTCAGGTATCATTTGCCTACTTGTATATGTTGATGACATTATAATAACTGGTAGTAATAAGGCTGGTATAAAAGCCACAAAGGAGTTTTTGAAATCTGTGTTTGAAATCAAAGACTTAGGAGAAATGAAATACTTCCTTGGAATTGAGTTGTGTAGATCTAAGGAAGGATTATTCATTTCCCAAAGGAAGTATACACTTGATCTTTTGAAAGATGCAGGTATACAAGGAGATAAGACAGCAAAGATGCCTCTTGAAGATGGATACAAGATTCCACGTGAGGGGGAGGTTGAAGATAGCAAGGCCTTTCATGATCCAAAGCTATACAGGAAGCTGGTAGGGAAGCTCATCTATCTCACCATCACAAGACCAGACATATGCTTTGCTGTGAATCAAGTGAGCCAGCATATGCAAGTCCCAAAGGAACATCACTGGCGCATGGTGGAGAGACTCCTCTTGTATCTGAACGGGACATCAAGCCTTGGAGTATGGATGGGATGCAACAAGAGTACTGAAGTGGTGGGATATTGTGACGCTGATTGGGCAGGAGATAGAGCAGATAGAAGGTCCACAACCGGCTACTGCACATTCATTGGAGGGAACTTAGTAACTTGGAAGAGTAAGAAGCAGAAGGTGGTCTCATGCTCAAGTGCTGAAGCTGAATACCGAGCCATGCTAAAGCTGACTAATGAGCTTGTGTGGATCAAAGGGATACTGAAGCACTTGGAGATTATTCAATCCACTCCAATGACCATGCATTGCGACAACCAGGCTGCTATACACATTGCAACCAACTCAGTCTTGTTGAGATGAGGAGTTGATATGAAGGCTTAGAGAGGCTTGGGTAATGAAAGGGATGAGGAGATGAAGCTCAGGTTGAAGTGAGAGACGCATTGGGAGAATGGTACGGACGGTACAAACCGTACGGATCAGTTCAACCAAGATCACTTGGGTCTCGACCTTTCTTCACATTCTGAAGTGGTGCAAACTTAGGGTGAAGTGTACGGAGTTACCATGTCCGTACCATCTGAAGTTACCACGGTAAATAGGAGGTTGAACAACAAGAAGGAGGGAAAGGCCAAAGACACTTATGCAAAGGGAAGGTCACAGCCAAAGAAAGGAGATGACCGTTTATGGATAAGAGGAGGCGCGGCTTTACAGCTGGGACAGGCTGTAAAGGTGTTTGGCATCTGATCCAAGATGCCAAAGGGATCAAACGTGTGATGGCCCCTATTGGACGGATTCAAAACCAGCCAGCCCTTACCATTTGACTTCACATGCTTGAGCTGCCTTAACCCATTTCGAAAACCCTATGTCCTCTAAGTATAAATATGTAATCTTCTCATTAATAAGAGAACAGACAGTTCTATCCAATTGATTACTCTACTTGTTCCATAATGATTCCTCATTAGTCATCTAATCACATAATCATCTCCTTACTCATCCTAAATCATTCTACTCTTTCACATACAAACTCAGATTATCTAAAACTTATATGGTATCAGAGCCAGGTTCTAAAGAATCTGAGTTCTTATTTTGAGACACTGAAGAACAGAGTTGAAGCTTTGAAGCCATCCGAGGAAGATCAAAGCTCAAGGGTGTTCATTTGGAGTGTGCGCGAGTTCTAAACAAGTTAAGGTCCATCCATACAAGAGTCATCCGTTCAAAGCTCCATCCCTCTCAAGTTTTTGAAGTTAAGCTGTGATAAGATGGAGAACATGAAGATGAAAGTGGCGATTACCTTCAAGGGAAGCAACTACTTGGTTTGGTCCCGGCTGGTGAAGACAACCATTGGGAGTAAGGGCTTGTGGAGTCATATCACAACCGGTGAAGCTCCAAAGCTCATTACTCAGGAAGAAGACCAAGAGGGGGTCTCAGTTGATGCTGTAGATAAGTGGCAGCAGGAAGACATGGTAGTGATGTCGGTTCTTCATGGGTCGTTGGAGCCAGCGATATTGGAGGCATACAGCTACTGTGAGTCAGCCAAGGAGCTGTGGGACACCTTGAAGAAGGTGTATGGGAACATTTCGAACCTGAGCCGTGTCTTTGAGGTAAAGCAAGCTATCAACAACCTTGCACAAGAAGACATGGAGTTCACCAAGCATTTGGGAAGATTCAGGGCGTTGTGGTCAGAGCTAGAGATGTTGAGGCCAAGTACAACTGATCCAGATCAGTTGAATGAGAGGCGGGAGCAAGACAAGGTGTTTGGCTTGCTGCTCACACTAAACCCGGCCTACAACAGTCTCATCAAGCACATGTTAAGAGCTGATAAGCTACCTGACCTAGAGGACGTGTGTTCACAGATTCAAAAAGAACAAGGCTCCATTGGGCTGTTTGGAGGCAAAGGAGAGCTCACATTGGCGAATCATGCGTCCCAAGTGGATCAGACTGAAGCTCCTCAAGCTAACAAGGCGGCTCATGGCAAGTATGAAGACAAGAGGTTCAATGGGAATTGTGATCACTGCAAGAAGCATGGACACAAGAAGAGTCAATGCTGGATACTCCACCCTCACTTAAAGCCGGCTAAGTTCTTAAAGGAGAAGGAAGCAAGAGCACACATGACTGAGAGCTCTATGGGTGCTGGCTCCTCAAGCAGGACAAGTGAAGGAGAAGTGCGTGAGGTGGGTGATGGAAAGTCGCTGGTGGCGTACACTGGAGGTTCAAACAGCAATGACTACATCCGGCGCTCAGACATGGATGCTCTCATCAAGATGCTCAAGGAAAACGGTAACAAAAGTAGTATCAACCTTGGTTATTCATTTGGTGCATCTATGATTAAGAGTGTGTCTGATTGTGTTGAGAACGAACCTAGACTTGATAGGACTGAAAGTATACTCAAGAGTATAGGAAATGGATATAAACCAGCTAGTATTCTCTGTCAAGCTCATATTGCTAGAAACATGTCTAAAGCATTAATAGTTGATTCTGGTGCATCTCATCACATGATAAGTGACACTAGATTGATTAAGGACATTCAACCTGCAAATGGACATGTTATGATTGCTAATGGTGATAAGATTCCCATAAAAGGAATAGGAAAACTTAAGTTGTTTGAAAAAGAATCTAAAGCCTTCTATATGCCTGAATTTACATCTAATCTATTGTCAGTTAAGAGATGCACTACTGACTTGCAATGTAATGTTATATTCAGTCCTAATGATGTGAAGTTTCAGGATATTGAGAGCAGCAAGATGATTGGGAAAGGAGTTACTAAAGGAGACCTTTATTTACTTGAAGATCTTACTCCTGTTCCTAGTCATTGTTGTTCATTTACATTTGCTTCTGATTCTGTCTCTAGTTTGAATAAGAATGCATTGTGGCATGCTAGACTAGGTCACCCTCATGCTAAACCTTTGAACTTAATGGTACCAGGTGTTATTTATGAGAATAAAGATTGTGAAGCTTGTATCTTAGGCAAGCATTGTAAAAATGTGTTTCCAAAATCTTCAACAGTTTATGAAAATTGCTTTGATTTGATTCATTCTGATGTGTGGACTGCACCTTGTTTGTCAAGGGATAATTATAAATACTTTGTCACATTCATTGATGAAAAATCTAAATACACCTGGTTAACCTTAATTCAAACCAAAGATAGGGTACTTGATGCATTTAAAAACTTTCAAGCTTATGTGACTAACCATTATCATGCAAAGATTAAAATTTTTAGATCAGATAATGGAGGAGAGTATACAAGCTTGGCATTCAAGCAGCACCTAGCTCAGCATGGAGTACTTCATCAAACTAGTTGCCCATATACTCCTCAGCAAAATGGTGTGGCTGAGAGAAAGAACAGGCATCTAATGGAAGTGGCAAGGTCTCTCATGCTTCAAGCAAATGTTCCCAAGAAGTTTTGGAGTGATGCTGTCTCCACAGCATGTTATCTGATCAACAGGACCCCTACCAAAGTCTTGGATGAACACGCTCCATTTGAGGTATTGAACAAACACAAGCCGGTTCTAGATTACTTGAGAGTCTTTGGATGCTTGTGTTATGTGTTGATCCCGGGAGAGCTGCGCAACAAGCTTGAAGCTAGAAGCACCAAAGCCATGTTTATTGGATACTCAACCACTCAAAAGGGTTATAGATGTTATGATCCTGTCACAAGAAGAGTACTTACATCTAGAGATGTAAAGTTCATTGAATCCCGTGGGTATTATGATGAGAAGAATCAGGAAGACTTGAAGGATCTCACCTCAGATAAGGCTGGGGTGTTAAGGATTATCCTAGAGGGGCTAGGGATCAAGATGTCCCAGGATCAGAACTCTGGTCAAAGGGGACAACATGGAGACTCTCACCATGATCGTGAGGGGGGAAATGAGCCTGAAGTTCAAGAAAGTGGCCAAGAAGGAGCCGGCTTGAATGAGGAAGGAATGGAGACAAGTTTAGGCCGAGATAGAGCCGGCTTGAATCAGGAACAAAGGGAGATGAGTTCAGGCTCTCACAATCAAGGTGAGCAGGAACAAAGAGAAGTAGAAGCATCAGTTGAGGATGTAGAAGAAGAACCGGATGTTCAAGAGCAAGTTGTGAGAGTTCAACAGCCAGAACTGAGGAGAAGCACAAGAGTGAGGAAGGATCCTTCCTCTTGGGTAAACACGAGAGTGTACTACAATGCCCAAGCAGTGGAGCATCCTTCTCAAGCTGTGTGCTCCTTTGCTCAATATCCTAAAGCACATTGCGCATTTATGGTAAATCTGGATGAGGGTTATATCCCAAGAAGCTATGAAGAGGCAATACAAGACAAGGAGTGGAAGGAATCAGTTGGAGCTGAGGCAGGAGCCATGATCAAGAATGATACTTGGTATGAGAGTGAGTTACCTAAAGGGAAGAAAGCTGTGACTAGTAGATGGATCTTCACAATCAAGTATAAGGCTGATGGTCAGGTTGAGAGAAAGAAGTCAAGACTGGTTGCAAGAGGCTTTACTCAAACATATGGAGAAGATTACATTGAGACCTTTGCACCAGTGGCTAAACTACACACAATCCGGATTGTATTAAGCTTGGCTGTGAATCTTGGATGGGGCTTATGGCAAATGGATGTGAAGAATGCATTTCTACAAGGAGAGCTTGAGGATGAAGTGTATATGCATCCACCTCCAGGCTTGGAACACTTAGTAAAGAAAGGGAATGTGTTGAGACTGAAGAAAGCTATCTATGGGCTGAAACAATCACCAAGAGCCTGGTATAACAAGCTGAGCACTACCCTTAATGGCCGAGGCTTCAAGAAGTCTGAGCTAGATCACACTCTCTTCACCCTCACTACCCCCTCAGGTATGATCGCACTACTTGTGTATGTTGATGATATCATTATCACAGGAAGTGATAAGGAAGGTATCACAGCAACCAAGGAGTTCCTTAAATCCATGTTTGAGATTAAAGACTTGGGAGAAATGAAATACTTTCTTGGAATTGAGATATGTAGATCCAAGGAAGGTTTGTTTATGTCCCAAAGGAAGTATACACTTGATCTTTTGAAAGATGCAGGTGCTTATGGAGGCAAGACAGCAAGAATGCCTATGGAGGATGGCTACAAAGTCCCACGAGAGGGGGAGATTGAAGACAGCAAATCTTATCAGGATCCTAAACTCTATAGAAAACTAGTTGGCAAATTGATTTATCTAACCATAACTAGACCTGACATTTGTTTTGCTGTGAATCAGGTGAGTCAACACATGCAAGTGCCTAAGGAGCATCATTGGCGCATGGTGGAGAGGATCTTGATGTATCTCAACGGCTCACCTGATCAAGGAGTATGGATGGGTTGCAATGGGAGCACTGAAGTGGTTGGGTACTGTGATGCGGATTGGGCTGGTGATAGAGCAGACAGGAGATCAACCACAGGCTATTGCACATTCATTGGGGGCAACTTGGTGACTTGGAAGAGTAAGAAACAGAAGGTGGTGTCTTGCTCAAGTGCAGAAGCTGAGTATAGAGCTATGCTGAAGCTTACCAACGAGCTGGTATGGATCAAAGGCATCTTGAAGCACTTGGAGATTGATCAAGCCACGCCAATGACTATGCATTGTGATAACCAAGCCGCGATCCACATAGCCTCCAACTCGGTGTTCCATGAAAGAACCAAGCACATTGAAGTTGACTGTCACAAGGTGAGGCAGATGATCATCCTAGGAGTCATCCTGCCATGCTACACTAGGAGTGAAGATCAGTTAGCTGATGTGTTCACTAAGGCTGCGAGACAAAAGACTATGGAGTCCATTCACATTAGATTGGGACTCATAGATCTTGGGAAAAGAAGGAGCTGATCCCCTAAGTCATGAGGTCTTTACTCTTTTTCCCTCATCAAAGTTTTGTCCCAATGGGTTTTCTTTGATGAGGTTTTTAATGAGGAAGATCTCATGGCTGTCCAAGTTTAGGCTTTCACAAAGCTAAACTTGAGGGGGAGTGTTGAGATGAGGAGTTGATATGAAGGCTTAGAGAGGCTTGGGTAATGAAAGGGATGAGGAGATGAAGCTCAGGTTGAAGTGAGAGACGCATTGGGAGAATGGTACGGACGGTACAAACCGTACGGATCAGTTCAACCAAGATCACTTGGGTCTCGACCTTTCTTCACATTCTGAAGTGGTGCAAACTTAGGGTGAAGTGTACGGAGTTACCATGTCCGTACCATCTGAAGTTACCACGGTAAATAGGAGGTTGAACAACAAGAAGGAGGGAAAGGCCAAAGACACTTATGCAAAGGGAAGGTCACAGCCAAAGAAAGGAGATGACCGTTTATGGATAAGAGGAGGCGCGGCTTTACAGCTGGGACAGGCTGTAAAGGTGTTTGGCATCTGATCCAAGATGCCAAAGGGATCAAACGTGTGATGGCCCCTATTGGACGGATTCAAAACCAGCCAGCCCTTACCATTTGACTTCACATGCTTGAGCTGCCTTAACCCATTTCGAAAACCCTATGTCCTCTAAGTATAAAT
The DNA here is from genome assembly GCF_020379485.1 of Brassica napus. NCBI lineage: Eukaryota > Viridiplantae > Streptophyta > Magnoliopsida > Brassicales > Brassicaceae > Brassica > Brassica napus. The sequence goes on from NW_026014592.1 coordinate 138,691, forward strand.
ATGTAATCTTCTCATTAATAAGAGATCAGACAGTTCTATCCAATTGATTACTCTACTTGTTCCATAATGATTCCTCATTAGTCATCTAATCACATAATCATCTCCTTACTCATCCTAAATCATTCTACTCTTTCACATACAAACTCAGATTATCTAAAACTTATACCTCCTATCACTGATCATATGATGACTTGCTCCAGAATCAATCACAATTGGTTTAGAAGCTCCGGATTGTATAGCCTGCTTCCTGCTTGCTGCTAAGGCTTGTACTTGTTCCATGAACACTCTCCATTCTTTCCTGGTGATGCGATCATCAGCTCTACTCCCTTTCTCCTGCTCTTTTAACACCCCACTGTCTTCTACTGATTTCCCCATGTAGGCTGAGTAAGAACACTCTCCCACAACTCTCTTTCTACCCTTTCCTATGTTGATAGAGGCTTTGGATAGCATTCTGCACCTCCTCCTCTTCCGGAAGCCCTCACTCCTACTCCCGGTTAGCCTCCATGAGCTCTCACTCCTACTCATGGTTAGCTTCTGGAAGCTCTCACTCCTACTCCCAGTTGGCTTCCATGAGCTCTCACTCCTACTCATGGTTAGCCTCTCATCATCTCTCATTATCCCATACGCCCTTCTTATAAGCACACAGACCTCTTCCATTTCCGGAAGCTGTTCCCCTCTTAGAACCATCTCCACCAGCCACCCATATGATGACTCCATACTCGCCAAGAGCTTCAGCACCGTCGCTTGCTCTTGTGTAGTATCCCCATCCACATGAGATCTCAACCCTTGTAGTTCAACCCACAAATGTTGTAGCTTCCTCACATGGTTATTAAACCCTTCTCTTCCTGGTTTAACTTCACTAATCACCTTCTTGACTTCATACACTCTCCTAAGACTGATCTTGTCCTCATAAACATCTTCAATCTTCTCAAGCAGTGTACTTTCTTCAAGACTGAAGCAATCTCCACTTGTTTTTCTTGCTGTCTGATCTTTCTCAGCAGCTTTACCCTTCAAAGACTCTTCCTTCTCATGGTTTCTCCAAACTCCACAACTTTTCAGAGTTGTTTTCATCTGTGAGAACCACCCCCCACTCATTCCCTCTCTCTTTCTTCTCTTCACTCCTTGTTGTACCAGATTGAAGCAGCTCCATCTTCTTTAGCCTAGATCTTCACTCAGATGCTTCTAATCTCACACGCCAAGCTTAACCACAAGCTAGACCCCTCTTCTGACCTTGTCAAACACCTAAAGAGACTCCCTTGAAGCTGACTCTCCAAAAGAAATACCAACAGACACAAACTTGACTTTTAAAGGATCTAGCTCTTGAAAAATCTCAAGAACTCTCAAGAACACTCAAGAACACTCAAGAACATTTGGAACCACGAAATCACTCTCTCCTTTTAAGGAACCTGGCTCTGATACCATAATAGATTTAGTGATTTAAAGAGTGATTAAGTTTAATCTGAGAATTAAAGAGATTGGAGATTAAGAACAAGAGAGAGAGACTCAAAACTCCATTAGCTTGATTAATGAGAGAGTTTACAACATATATAGATTATAGATACATATTTTCGTCCAGGTTCAGTCTAGTTAGGATAAGAAGCATGTGTAGTCAAAGATGCCTTATTCAAACCAGCCAATAAGGTTCCTCACATGCTTGGGTATCTTGCTTTAGCTTTCCAGCTGGTGCCAGCCTGTCTAAAGCTCTCTTCCCTTGACCAGACCTTATCTGTTGAGATGAGTTGAGACATGTGAAGTAAAGACACAAAGGAGTTGAGATCATAAGGAGAGCAAAAGGGTTAAGAGGCTGAATAAGGTGAAGGGGATGGTACGGATGGAGAGGCCGTACCAGGCCGTACAAGTGACCAGGCCGTACAAGGTGAAAGCGGTCAAGTAACTATCCAAGTAACTTTGATGTACTGAGGAGAAGTTACACTCGGCCAAGACCTTATCCGAACGTTGAGAGGATAAGGAAGGCACGGCTTGACAGCTAGTATAAGATTTATAGAAAGAGTTAGAGTGATTTAGAGAATTAGAGAATGAGATTGGATTATGAAGAGATTAGTGAAGAATCATGATGAACACTCAAGAACAAGAGAGAGAGAATGACTCAAACTGTGTAATCTTTTATTAATGACATGAGTTGATATATATACAAGGAGAGAGAGCTAGGGTTTGCGAGAATCAGATAGGTTAAGCATGTGTAGTCAAAGGGAGAAGGAGCGCCCATTTCAAACTGTCCAATGGGAGGCTTTACACGCTTTTGGCATCAAGACATCTTGGACAAGATCCTTTCCTCTTTACAGCTGTGCCAGCCTGTCTTGGACTTCCTTTTCTTCCTATTCAACGGTCTGATCCATAGGTGCAAGCTCAGGTAACTTCTCTTTCACTTTCCTTTTACTCGGGTGATCATAAGTTCCCTTTGGTTGAGTTAAGGTCGACCATGGTCCGTCCAGACTGTACGGCCTGTACGGCCATGTACGGTCTTGTACGGCCTGGTTGATCCTCACTCCCAAAACTCACCCAAGCTGAACCTTCTCTCATGTTCTCCAACTCCTCCTCTCTTCTCTTCTTATACTCAGCTCATTTCAACACTCCCCCTCAAGCTTGATCTTGGTGATTGATCAAGCTTGGAAACCATGAGATCTTCCTCATTAAAAACCTCACCAAGGAAAACCCATTGGGACAAAACCTTGATGAGGGAAAAAGAGTAAAGAGCCCATGGTTAAGGGAACTCAGCCACTTGTTGTGAGATCAATGAGCCCTAGCCTGATGTGGATGGACTCCATGGTCTTTTGCCTTGCAGCTTTGGTGAAGACATCAGCTAACTGATCTTCACTTCTGGTATAGCATGGCAAGATCACTCCCAAGACTATCATCTGCCTCACCTTATGACAATCCACTTCAATGTGCTTGGTTCTTTCATGAAACACCGAGTTGGAGGCTATGTGGATGGCGGCTTGGTTATCACAATGCATAGTCATAGGTGTAGCTTGCTCAATTCCCAAATGCTTCAAGATCCCCTTGATCCATACCAACTCGTTGGTGAGCTTCAGCATTGCCCTATACTCAGCCTCAGCACTTGAGCACGATACCACCTTCTGCTTCTTGCTCTTCCATGTCACTAGATTTCCTCCAATGAAGGTGCAATAGCCTGTGGTTGATCTCCTATCAGCTCGATCACCAGCCCAATCAGCATCACAGTACCCAACGACTTCAGTACTCTTGTTGCATCCTAACCAGACTCCTAGACCGGCTGATCCATTCAGATACATCAAGAGCCTCTCCACCATGCGCCAATGATGTTCCTTTGGTACTTGCATGTGTTGGCTTACCTGATTCACAGCAAAACAGATATCAGGACGTGTGATTGTTAAGTATATGAGCTTACCCACTAGCTTCCTATAAAGCTTGGGATCATGGAACAGCTTGCTGTCCTCAAGCTCCCCCTCACGTGGAACCTTATACCCATCCTCCATGGGCATTTTGGCTATCTTCCCTCCTAGCACACCTGCATCTTTCAAAAGATCAAGTGCATACTTTCTTTGAGACATGAATAGGCCTTCCTTGGATCTACATATCTCAATCCCAAGGAAGTATTTCATTTCTCCCAAGTCTTTGATTTCAAAAACAGATTTGAGAAACTCTTTTGTTTCTCTTATCCCAATCTTATCACTACCTGTTATGATGATATCATCAACATACACAAGTAGACAGATGATACCTGATGGAGTAGTAAGAGTGAAGAGAGTGTGGTCCAACTCAGACTTCCTGAAGCCACGCCCATTCAGAGTGGTGCTGAGTTTGTTGTACCAGGCTCTAGGGGATTGTTTCAAACCATAGATAGCCTTCTTTAGTCTTAGAACATTCCCAGGCTTCACAAGACCTTCTAAGCCTGGTGGAGGATACATATAGACTTCATCTTCTAACTCTCCTTGAAGGAATGCATTCTTCACATCCATCTGCCACAACTCCCACTCAAGATTCACAGCCAAGGACAATACTATCCTGATGGTGTGTAACTTAGCAACAGGAGCAAATGTATCTATGTAGTCCTCTCCATATGTTTGAGTGTATCCTCTAGCCACCAATCTTGTCTTTCTCCTATCAATCTGTCCATTTGGCAAGTACTTGATGGTGAATATCCATCTACTTGTAACAGCCCTCTTCCCTTTGGGAGTTCACTTTCAAACCAAGTGTCATTCTTAATCATTGCATTTGCTTCATCTCCAACCGACTCCTTCCATTCCTCATGCATCATAGCCTCTTCATATGATCTTGGCACAAAGCTCTCATCTAAGCTTGTCATGAAGGCGCAATGATCAGATGGGAAATGGGCAAAGGAACACACTGCTTGGGAGGGATGCTCCACAGCCTGGGCATTGTAGTACACTCTCGTGTTTACCCAGTTGGAAGCATCCTTCTTCAACCGTGTGCTTCTCCTTAGTGGTGCTTCAGCCGGGACATTATCCCTTGATGAGACTGGTTCTTGCTGTTCTTCTTGCTGTTGCACATTGTCTTCCTCTTCTTGTAAACTTTCTTCAGGTTCTGGTTCACCCATTGCCTCAACCCCTTCATCTTGCATCATCACACACTGATCAGGGTCTCTCAAGTCTTCTTCTGGATGGCTTGCTTCTTCAGTTTCATTCCCCCTCTCATGATTAGAGTGGGATGTTCCTTCAGCTTCAGGAGAACTAGATGTGTTCCGTCCTCCTTGATCCTGGGTTAGATTGATCCCAAGACCTTCCAATATGATCCTAAGGCTCGCAGCCTTATCAGAATCCCGAGATAGATCTTTCAAATCCTCCCAGCTCCGCTCTTCATAGTATCCCTTACTCTCCATGAATTTTACTTCTCTAGATACATGTACTCTTCTTGTCTTTGGATCAATGCACTTGTATCCCTTCTGAGATGATGAGTATCCAATGAACATAGTTCTTATACTCTTTGGCTCAAGCTTGTTTCTCATCTCTCCCGGTACCATCACATAGCTTACACAACCAAACACTCTCAAGTGGTTTAGGGATGGCTTGATCTTGTTAAGAACTTCAAATGGAGACTGATCTTGCAACACTCTGGTCGGTATCCTATTAATCAGATAGCACGCAGACATGACTGCATCACTCCAATACCTCTTAGGAACATTGCTTTGAAACATCATGGACCGAGCAACTTCCATAAGATGTCGGTTCTTCCTTTCTGCCACACCATTCTGCTGAGGAGTATAGGGACAACTAGTTTGGTGAAGAATCCCATGCTGAGCTAAGTGTTGCTTGAATAATCTGCTTGTATACTCACCACCATTATCAGATCTGAAAATCTTAAGCTTTGCATTATATTGGTTAGTCACATAGCATTGAAAGTTCTTAAATGCTTCAAGCACACTATCTTTTGTTTTAATGAGTGTTATCCAGGTGTATTTAGATTTTTCATCAATGAATGTTACAAAGTACTTATAACTTTCTCTAGATAAACAAGGGGCAGTCCATACATCAGAATGCACAAGATCAAAACAGTTTTCATAAATAGTACTAGACTTTTGGAAAACAGTTCTACAATGTTTACCCAATATACATGCTTCACATTCATTATTTTTAAACATAACACCTGGTAACATTAAGTTCAAAGCTCTTGTTGAACTGAAGAGAAGATAGAGCTTGTACAATAATAGGGCAAGCTCTAGAAGATGTCCAGAAGAGTTCAATCAAGCTTCAGAAGTGTTCTGAAGTAGTTATCTTGTGAAGTTAAGTCTAGGAAAGACTTAGACTGATCATGTTAAGGGTGTGGAGGAGTTAGAGAGAAGATGGCCATAGGTGCAAAGCTAGGGCGAGTGGTACGGCCATGGTACGGCCTTATACGGTCTAGGGTGAATCATGAAGGTGTTTGGGGTCAGTCAAGAAGGAGATAAGGCATTGTGCATAGTTAGGGATAGTGGTACGGACAGGAGGTCCGTACCATCAACCGTACGGCCACTCCACACGCCCATATGAGTTTTAAGGATATAGATGATTATCTGAGTTTAGAAAGGATTATAGAAGAGAATAAGAGATTAAGAGACAGATTAGAGACTAATGGAGAATCATAATGAAATGAGTATATAGAGAGATTGTTTAGAACTGTCTAATCTTATTATGAGATGAGGTTACATCATTTATAGAAGAGGCATTAGGGTTTACAAGTTAAGGGAAAACATCACTAGTCATAAGCATGTGTAGTCAAGACTAAAGGGAGCGTTTCTTTTGAATGAATGGACGGTAAGGCTCACACGCTTTGCCTTTGCTTTTACAGCCTGTCCACGGACTGGATGGATAAGGCTCGTCCTTCCCTTATCCCTAAACGGTCTGATCAGTCTTGAGACCCTCCGTGTGCTGTAGAGGCTTTACTCACCCATCTCCTTCTCCCTTTATGTTTCCTTAGATGTACGGCCAAGCCCCTGTCCGTACATAGGCCGTACTGTCCGTACCTAGGCCGTACTGTCCGTACTCTTTCCCATCACTTGCTTAGCTCTACCTTTCCTTCTCATAATGGCTTCCTCTTCTCAACACTCCCCCTCAAGCTTAGCTTTGTGAAAGTCTAAGCTTGGATGGCCATGAGATCTTCCTCATTAAAAACCTCACCAAGGAAAACCCATTGGGACAAAACCTTGATGAGGGAAAAAGAGTAAAGACCTCACAGCCAAGAGGATCAGCTCCTACTCTTCCCAAGATCAATGAGGCCCAACCTGATATGAATGGACTCCATTGTCTTCTGTCTTGCAGCCTTGGTGAACACATCAGCTAACTGATCTTCACTCCTCGTATAACATGGCAAGATGATTCCTAGAATGATCATTTGCCTCACCTTGTGGCAATCAACTTCAATGTGCTTGGTTCTTTCATGAAACACCGAGTTGGATGCAATGTGAATGGCTGCTTGGTTATCACAATGCATTGTCATTGGCGTGGCTTGATCAATCTCCAAATGCTTCAAGATGCCTTTGATCCATACCAACTCGTTGGTAAGCTTCAGCATAGCTCTATACTCAGCTTCTGCGCTTGAGCAAGAGACCACCTTCTGCTTCTTACTCTTCCATGTCACCAAGTTGCCTCCAATGAATGTGCAATAGCCTGTGGTTGATCTCCTGTCTGCTCTATCACCAGCCCAATCTGCATCACAGTATCCAACCACTTCAGTGCTTCCATTGCAACCCATCCATACTCCTTGATCAGGTGAGCCGTTGAGATACATCAAGATCCTCTCCACCATGCGCCAATGATGCTCCTTAGGAACTTGCATGTGTTGACTCACCTGATTCACAGCAAAACAAATGTCAGGTCTAGTTATGGTAAGATAAATCAATTTGCCAACTAGTTTTCTATAGAGTTTAGGATCCTGATAAGGTTTGCTGTCTTCAATCTCCCCCTCTCGTGGGACTTTGTAGCCATCCTCCATAGGCATCCTTGCAGTCTTGCCTCCATAAGCACCTGCACCTTTCAAAAGATCAAGTGTATACTTCCTTTGGGACATGAATAAACCTTCCTTGGATCTACATATCTCAATTCCAAGAAAGTATTTCATTTCTCCCAAATCTTTAATCTCAAACATGGATTTAATGAACTCCTTGGTTGCTATGATACCTTCCTTATCACTTCCTGTGATAATGATATCATCAACATACACAAGAAGTGCAATCATACCTGAGGGAGTTGTGAGTGTGAAGAGAGTGTGGTCTAGTTCAGACTTCTTGAAGCCTCGGCCATTCAGAGTAGTGCTCAGCTTGTTGTACCAAGCTCTTGGTGATTGCTTCAGCCCATAGATAGCTTTCTTCAATCTCAACACATTCCCTCTCTTCACTAAGTGTTCTAGGCCTGGAGGTGGATGCATATATACTTCATCCTCAAGTTCACCTTGTAAGAATGCATTCTTCACATCCATTTGCCATAACCCCCATCCAAGATTCACAGCCAAGCTTAATACAATCCGTATTGTATGTAGTTTAGCTACTGGTGCAAAGGTTTCTATGTAATCTTCTCCATAAGTTTGAGTGAAACCTCTTGCTACTAGCCTTGACTTCTTCCTCTCAACCTTTCCATCAGCCTTATACTTGATTGTGAATATCCATTTACTACTCACAGCCTTCTTCCCTTTTGGTAACTCACTCTCATACCATGTATCATTCTTGATCATGGCTCCTGCCTCAGCCCCAACTGATTCCTTCCATTCTTTATCCATGATTGCTTCTTCATAGCTTCTTGGAATATAGTTCTCATCCAAGTTAACCATGAATGCACAATGTTCTTCAGGGTATTGAGCAAAGGAACACACAGCTTGAGAAGGATGCTCCACAGCTTGGGCATTGTAGTACACTCGCGTGTTTACCCAAGAGGAAGGATCCTTTCTAAGCCTTGTGCTTCTCCTCAATACTGGTTGTTCTTGCACTTGAACCGGCTCATCTTGTATATGCGGTTCTTGTGCTTCATCTCCTTGGTCTTGCTCACCTTGATGATGAGAACCTGAGTTGAACTCTTCTCCTTCTTCACTCAAGCCGACTCCTTCTTGGCCATTTTCTTGAGTTTCAGGTTCACTTCCCCCCTCATGATCAAGGTGAGGTGTTTGAGCAGCTCTACTTGGTTCATTTGAGCTCTCTTCTGGTCGTCCACTTCTTGTGGACTGATCCTGATTCATCTTGATACCAAGACCTTCCAAAATAATCCTTAAGACTCCAGCCTTATCTGATGTAAGGTCCCTCAAGTCTTCTTGATTCTTCTCTTCATAGTATCCTCTTTCTTCAATGAACTTCACATCTCTAGATACAAGTACCCTTCTAGCTTCTGGATCATAACACTTATATCCCTTTTGAGTTGTTGAGTAGCCAATGAACATTGCCTTTCGGCTTCTTGCTTCTAGCTTGTTCCTCAACTCTCCTGGTACCAACACATAACACAAGCATCCAAACACTTTCATATATGCCAAAGATGGCTTGCGCTTGTTCAGTACCTCAAATGGTGCTTGATCCTTCAACACCCTTGTCGGCATTCGGTTGATTAGATAGCAAGCAGTGGATACAGCATCACTCCAGAATCTCTTAGGTACATTGGCTTGGAACATCAATGACCGAGCCACCTCCATCAAGTGCCTGTTCTTCCTCTCAGCTACACCATTCTGTTGTGGTGTGTAGGGACAGCTTGTTTGATGAAGTATTCCATGATGATCTAGATGACTTTTGAACGCATAGCTTGTGTACTCTCCTCCATTATCTGATCTCAAAATTTTAATCTTAGCATGATAATGGTTAGTCACATAAGCTTGAAAGTTCTTGAATGCATCTATCACCCTATCTTTTGATGGAATAAGTGTTAACCAGGTGTATTTAGATTTTTCATCAATGAATGTGACAAAGTACTTATGATTGTCTCTAGAGAAAATAGGTGCAGTCCACACATCAGTATGAATCAAATCAAAGCAATTTTCATAAACAGTAGATGTTCTTGGAAACACATTCTTACAATGCTTGCCTAAGATGCAAGCTTCACACTTATCATTTTCAAAAACCACACCTGGTAACATCAAGTTTAAAGCCCTCTCATGGGGATGACCTAGTCTAGCATGCCACAATGCATTTTTATTCAAACTAGAAGCAGAAGTAAATGAGCAGTTATGATTGGAAACAGGATCAAGCTTCTCAAGCATGTATAACTCTCCCTTAGTGACTCCTTTTCCAATCAATTGGCTGCTCTCAATATCCTGAAACTTCACATCATTAGGACTGAATATAACATTGCAATTCAAATCAGTAGTACATTTCTTAACTGAAAGAAGATTTGATGTGAATTCAGGAATGTAAAATGCTCTAGTGTTTTTATCAAATAGCTTTAAGTTTCCTATTCCCTTAATAGGTATCTTATCTCCATTTGCAATCATCACACATCCATTAGTAGGTTCTATATCTTTAATCAGGTTGGTGTCACTAATCATATGATGAGATGCACCTGAATCTATAATCAATGGTTTGTATGCATTGCTAGCATGATGGCAGATACAGTTTGATCTATATGCATTCATCCTAGCATTTCTATCAATGTACTGCTCAATTCCAGCCTTACTATCAGTCCTAGCAATCTCAGCCTCACCGTGAGTCATTTCTATAGTTCTAGCAATTAAAGAAGCACCAAATGACTGCCCATGAATGTTACCATTATCCTTGAGCATTTTGATGAGTGCATCCATCTCGGACCTCCTGATGAAGTCTTGATCATTGCCTCGGGGGTTGCTAGTTCCAGTATAGGTCACCAAAGCTTTTCCATTTCCTTCACGGTTCTCCACCTCAGCTCCTTTGTTGGATGGCCCTGCTCCGCTTGATCCTTCAGTCATATGAGCTCTTGCCTCTCTCTCCTTTATGAACTTGGCCGGCTTCAAGTGGGGATGGAGTATCCAGCACTGAATCTTCTTGTGCCCATACCTCTTGCAATGATCACAGTTCCCATTGAACTTCTCATACTTGTTGTAGCCAGCTTTGTTAGCTTGTGGAGGTTCTTCTCGGTCAGATTGCACAGCATTTGCAAGAGATAAGTCTCCCTTGCCTCCAAACAAACCCATTGAGCCCTGCTCCCTCTGTATCTGAGCACAAACATCCTCAAGGTCAGGTAGCTTCTCGGACCTTAGCATGTGTTGAATGAGACCATTGTAGCTTGCGTTCAATGTGAGCAACAACCCAAAGACCTTGTCCTGCTCACGCCTCTCATTTAGAAGCTCTGGATCAACCGTGCTTGGTCTCAACATCTCCAGCTCTGACCACAGTGTCCTGAACCTCCCCAAGTGCTTAGTAAACTCCATGTCATCTTGGGTTAACTCGTTGATTGCCTTCTTGACTTCAAACACTCGGTTCAGGTTAGAAACGTTTCCATATACCTTCTTCAGCGTGTCCCACAGCTCCTTGGCTGTCTCACAGTAGCTGTAAGCATCTAGGATAGCCGGCTCCAAGGAGGCATGAAGGACTGACATTACCATCATGTCTTCTTGTTGCCATTTCTCCACAACACTCTCCTCGGAGCTCTCTGCGTCACCCTCTTGAGTAATCGCCTTTGGAGCTTCACCAGTCGTGATATGCCTCCACAAACCCTTGCTTCCCACAGCAGTCTTCACCATCCTAGACCAGACTAGGTAGTTGCTTCCTTTGAATGTCACCGCGACCTTCATCTTCATAATACTTTCCATCTTGAACAGCTTGACGTCTACAGCTTGAACAACCGGTTAGATCTTGTACTGAGAACCCACGCTGCTCTCTAGAACACAGATTTACTCTTGAGTCTTCAAATGAACCTCCCACGGATCACCGAGACACACACAAAACACTTTGAGCTTTTGAACTCTAAAGAAACTCTCAAACACACTCACTTGTTCTCTTAAAGTTTCAAACTTGAATCCTTAAGAGAGTCACTCACGAACTCAGATTTCAATCAACCTGGCTCTGATACCATATGAGTTTTAAGGATATAGATGATTATCTGAGTTTAGAAAGGATTATAGAAGAGAATAAGAGATTAAGAGACAGATTAGAGACTAATGGAGAATCATAATGAAATGAGTATATAGAGAGATTGTTTAGAACTGTCTAATCTTATTATGAGATGAGGTTACATCATTTATAGAAGAGGCATTAGGGTTTACAAGTTAAGGGAAAACATCACTAGTCATAAGCATGTGTAGTCAAGACTAAAGGGAGCGTTTCTTTTGAATGAATGGACGGTAAGGCTCACACGCTTTGCCTTTGCTTTTACAGCCTGTCCACGGACTGGATGGATAAGGCTCGTCCTTCCCTTATCCCTAAACGGTCTGATCAGTCTTGAGACCCTCCGTGTGCTGTAGAGGCTTTACTCACCCATCTCCTTCTCCCTTTATGTTTCCTTAGATGTACGGCCAAGCCCCTGTCCGTACATAGGCCGTACTGTCCGTACCTAGGCCGTACTGTCCGTACTCTTTCCCATCACTTGCTTAGCTCTACCTTTCCTTCTCATAATGGCTTCCTCTTCTCAACATCAAGATGTGCAATGTGAGGGCGGTTCACTCTGATTCTATCCTTTCCTATAGTGTCCGTTGGGGAGTCTTGGAGGCAAAGGAAGAATCAAATGGATAAGGTGAGCTGTTGGTATGAGCTGGAAAGGTAAAGGTGCTTTACCTTTACAGCCTTGACTCATCTGATCCATCCAATTCAAATGAAGCAATCTGAGCCCTCCATTCAGTCCAACCACGACCAGCTAGCACCAGAACATCAAAGACCAGCTTCCTCTCATCCTAACCATCCATTTATCTTTAATTTACAGCCTTAGGATCTAGGTTTATGATCTGAGTTGTGTAAAGGCATAAATAAGCCTCTTAGGATCATTTTGTAACTTTTAAGCTGAGAGAGTCTCTCTTCTTCATAAACTTGTTCTTGGATCTTATTCTCTCATAAACTCTGGTTACTAAGTCTCTCTAATCTCCCATACACGTTCCTAATCTCTTAGTCTCTCCCATACTCTCTCTGATTCTCTTAAACTCATTTCTATTCTTCATACTTCATCATACACAAATCTCTCATCTGTTCTTACATCACTCAAGCACTTGTACTCTGAAAATCTCACAGCTCTAACATGAGGATGGCCTAGTCTAGCATGCCACAATGCATTATTTTTTAAAGCAGAAACAGATTGAAACGAGTAACTAAGGTTAGAAACAGGAGCAATGTCTTCAAGCATATAGAGATCTCCTTTGGTTACTCCTTTTCCAATCAACTTATGACTCTCAATATCCTGAAACTTCACATCATTAGGACTAAAGATAACATTGCAATGTAAATTAGTAGTGCATTTCTTGACAGATAATAGATTAGATGTAAATTCAGGCATATAGAAAGCTTTAGACTCCTTATCAAATAGTTTCAGGTTTCCTATTCCTTTTATTGCTATCCTATCACCATTTGCAATCATAACATGACCAGTAGTTGGTTCTATATCTTTTATAAGACTAGTGTCACTTATCATATGATGAGAGGCACCAGAATCCACAATTAAAGGTTTAATCATGTTTTGAACAGCAAATCCACTTGGTGATTCAATTCTAGCAATAGATGTTCTAGGGGTTTTCAGTTCAGTTTCTATGTTTTCAAGACTCCTAGGTATACTACACGCAGCATATGAGTATCCTAGAGTATGAGTAAGAGAACTACCATTGTCCTTGAGAGCCTTGATGAGGGCATCAATGTCAGAACGTCTGATCATCTCATGCTCCATACTGCTCTTCCCGGACGTGTGCTGAGATGCCATAGCCTTGACATCACTCTCCTCAGCTCTCACACCAGCACCATTGCTTCCCCTTGATGATCCGGCCTCACTTGATTCAGCTGAGAGATGAGCCCTTCCTTCTCGGTCCTTAACAAACTTGGATGGCTTGAGGTGGGGATGGAGGATCCAGCATTGACTCCTCTTGTTATGATTTTTAGTAATGTTTAGAGTAATCTGAGTGTTTAGGAAAGACTAGAAACGATTTAGTGAAGATTAGAGTATGAAATGAGATTAGGAGTCTAATATGGAACCATTGAGATTTAAAGACTAAGAGAGAGTCTCAAAACTTGCTTAATCTTATTAATGAGTGAGGTTACATATTTATAAGAGAGACACAAGGGTTTACAAGAAGGGAACTGAGCACTATTCAACCGTGTGGAGTCAAGGGCGCCTTTTGAATGATTGGTCAGGATGGCTTACACGCTTATGGCATCTTGGACTAAAGGTGCTTCAGCTTTCCAGCCTGTTCCAGCCTGGCACCGCGTTCCCTTATCCTCTCAACGGTCTGATCCTCTCCCTAAGCTACCCAAGTCACTCCTCCTTAGTTACCGTCTCACTTGGATAAGGTATGGTAAGTTTTGGTTGAGGTTTGGATGGTACGGCCTTGTACGGCCTTGTACGGCCTGCCGTACCATACTCTCCCAAACTTCCCTAAGTACTTCATCTCCTCTTCTCTTCAACTCCTTATCTCTTCATCTCCATATACTCAGCTCATCTCAACACTCCCCCTCAAGCTTAGCTTTGTGAAAGACTAAGCTTGGACAGCCATGAGATCTTCCTCATTAAAAACCTCACTAAGGAAAACCCATTGGGACAAAACCTTAATGAGGGAAAAAGAGTAAAGATCTCATGACTAAGGGGATCAGCTGCTTCTCTTCCCAAGATCAATGAGGCCCAATCTGATATGAATGGACTCCATTGTCTTTTGCCTCGCAGCCTTGGTGAATACATCAGCCAACTGATCTTCACTCCTAGTATAACATGGCAAGATGACTCCTAGGACAATCATCTGCCTCACCTTGTGGCAATCAACCTCAATGTGCTTTGTTCTCTCATGGAACACCGAGTTGGAGGCTATGTGAATGGCGGCCTGGTTGTCACAATGCATTGTCATTGGAGTGTCTTGTGCTATCTCCAAATGCTTCAAGATGCCCTTGATCCAAACTAGCTCGTTTGTAAGCTTCAGCATAGCTCTATACTCAGCTTCTGCACTAGAGCATGACACCACCTTCTGTTTCTTACTCTTCCAAGTCACCAAGTTGCCTCCAATGAATGTGCAATAGCCGGTTGTTGATCTTCTGTCAGCTCTATCACCTGCCCAATCAGCATCACAATAGCCCACCACTTCTGTGCTTCCATTGCACCCCATCCATACACCTTGATCCGGCGAGCCATTTAGATACATCAGCAGCCTCTCCACCATACGCCAGTGATGTTCCTTGGGAAGCTGCATGTGTTGACTCACCTGATTCACAGCAAAGCATATATCAGGTCTTGTGATGGTTAGATAAATCAATTTGCCAACAAGTTTTCTATAGAGTTTAGGATCATGAAATGGCTTGCTGTCTTCAATCTCCCCCTCTCTTGGTACTTTGTAGCCATCCTCCATTGGCATCTTTGCTGTCTTGCCTCCATAAGCACCTGCACCTTTCAAAAGATCAAGTGTATACTTCCTTTGGGACATGAACAAACCTTCCTTGGATCTACAAATCTCAATTCCAAGAAAGTATTTCATTTCTCCCAAGTCTTTTATTTCAAACATAGACTTTAGAAACTCCTTGGTTGCTTTGATACCTTCCTTATCACTTCCTGTGATAATGATATCATCCACATACACAAGGAGAGCAACCATACCTGAGGGAGTAGTGAGGGTAAAGAGAGTATGGTCCAATTCTGACTTCTTAAAACCTTGGCCGTTCAGAGTTGTGCTCAACTTGTTGTACCATGCTCTTGGTGATTGCTTCAACCCATAGATAGCCTTCTTTAGCCTCAGTACATTCCCTCTCTTCACTAGATGTTCAAGACCTGGTGGAGGATACATGTAGACTTCATCCTCAAGTTCTCCTTGTAAGAATGCATTCTTCACATCCATTTGCCACAATCCCCATCCAAGGTTAACCGCCAAGCTTAGTACAATTCTAATGGTATGTAACTTGGCTACTGGTGCAAATGTCTCAATGTAATCCTCTCCATATGTTTGAGTGAACCCTCTTGCTACTAATCTAGTCTTCTTCCTCTCAATCTGTCCATCAGCCTTGTATTTGATTGTGAAGATCCATCTACTAGATACTGCCTTCTTCCCTTTTGGTAGTTCACTTTCAAACCATGTATCATTCTTTATCATAGCTCCTGCCTCAGCTCCTACTGATTCCTTCCATTCCTTATCCTCCATTGCCTCTTCATAGCTTCTTGGAATGTGATTCTCATCTAAGTTTACCATGAATGCACAATGTGCTTCTGGATATTGAGAGAAAGAACACACGGCCTGAGTAGGATGCTTCACAGCTTGAGCATTGTAGTACACTCTCGTGTTTACCCAACTGGAAGGATCCTTTCTCAGCCTTGTACTTCTTCTCAACACTGGCCCTTCTTGTGCCGGTAACTCCATGTCTTGTACATCTTCTCGTGTACTTTCTTCTCTTGCTTCTTCTCTTGGCTGACTTGCTTCAGCTCCTTCATCCCTTAGCTGACTTGCTTCAGCTCCTTCTTGTTGATCATTTGACTCCACAGCTTGATCATGAGAACCAGAACTCTCTTCATGACTTTGAGTTTGAGTTTCTGTTCCATTCCCCCCCCTCATGTTCAAGATTGGACGTCTGATGATTCGGTATTGGTGTAGTGCCTCTTACTTCTTGCTGTCCTTGATCCATATTGATACCAAGTCCTTCTAGTATTATCCTCAAGGTTGCAGCTCTATCTGAAGTGAGATCTTTCAAATCTTCTTGAATCTGCTCCTCATAATATCCTTTTTCTTCCACAAACTTCACTTCTCTAGATACTAACACTCTCCTTGTGTTAGGATCATAGCACTTATATCCTTTCTGACTTGATGAGTATCCAACAAACATTGCCTTGGAGCTTCTAGCTTCAAGCTTGTTTCTTAATTCTCCCGGTACCATCACAAAACACAAACACCCAAAGATCTTCATATGTTCCAATGAGGGCTTGTATCGGTTCAATACCTCAAATGGTGATAACCCTTGCAGAATCAGAGTTGGTGTTCTGTTGATGAGATAACAAGCTGTAGTGACCGCATCACTCCAGAACTTCTTGGGTACATTGGTTTGAAACATCATGGACCTGGCCACTTCCATCAGATGCCTATTCTTTCTCTCAGCCACACCATTCTGTTGTGGAGTATAGGGACAGCTTGTCTGATGTAGTATTCCATGCTGAGATAGATGGAGCTTGAATGCTTGTCCCGTGTACTCTCCTCCATTATCTGACCTGAAAATCTTTATCTTGGCATTATAATGGTTAGTCACATATGATTGAAAGTTCTTAAATGCATCAAGTACCCTATCTTTGGTTGGAATTAAAGTTAACCAGGTGTATTTGGATTTTTCATCAATGAAAGTTACATAATACTTTTGATTGTCTCTAGATAAGCAAGGAGCATTCCAAACATCAGAATGAATCAAATCAAAACACTTCTCATAAACTGTAGTAGATTTAGTAAAGACAGTCTTACAATGCTTGCCTAAAATGCAAGCTTCACACTCATTATTCTCAAAGGAAACACCTGGCAACATCAGTTTTAAAGCCTTATTATGAGGGTGTCCTAATCTAGCATGCCACAATGCATTTTTACTTAAACTAGAACCAGAAACAGAAGTAAACGAGCAGCTATAACTAGAAACAGGAGCAAGATCTTCAAGTAAATACAATTCTCCTTTAGTAACTCCCTTTCCAATCATCTTGTTGCTTTTAATATCCTGAAACTTCACATCATTAGGACTGAATATGACATTGCATTGCAAATCAGTAGCACATTTCTTAACAGATAACAAGTTTGAAGTAAATTCAGGCATATAAAAGGCTTTAGTTTCCTTATCAAACAGTTTAAGACTTCCTATTCCTCTAATAGGTATCTTATCTCCATTAGCTATCATCACATTTCCATTCATTGGTACAATGTTTTTAATCAAACTAGTGTCACTTATCATATGATGAGATGCACCAGAATCAACTACTAAAGGCTTGATGGTATGTGAACTAGCAATATGAGCAAGTATACTAGATGGTTTGAATGCATGATCATTCCTAGCAAAACTGTCCGTTCTAGATTGGTTTATTATCTCTATCACACTTTCATGCATCCTATCAATGCTAGTTGGATTCTCATTATGAGATTAAGAGATCCTTAGAGTAAACAGAATAAAGAGAGTGTTTAGGAAGTGATTAAGAGAAGTTTGTGAAAGATTAGGAGACTAGATAGAGCCGTTTAGTGTCTAAGAGAAAAGCATAGTGTCTAAGAGATTAGAGAGACTCAAACTGCATAATCTTCATTAGGGTTGATGAGTTACAATATATAGAGAGAGCATACAAGGGTTTTCGAAATCAAGAGAAGACTAAAGCATGTGAGGTCAATCAGGAGAGGATAAGCTCATTTGGACTAGCCAATTAGCTTCTCCACATGCGCGGAGTATCTGGCATCTTGGACCGAGATGCTCTTGCCTTTCCAGCTGTTCCAGCCTGTCAAGGCGCGCTCTACCTTATCCCTAAACGGTCTGATGCCTCAAGGTAAGTTCCTTCCCTTTACCTTAGTTACCGTGTTACTTGGCTGATGCAAGGTAAGTCTTGGTCGATGCTGGATGGTACGGACTGTACGGCTTGTACGGCCTTGTACGGACGTCCGTACCATGCTCTCCCTAAACTCTCTCAAGCTTCCTCATCTCCTTTCCTCTTCAACTCCTTAGCTCTTCATACATATATATTCAGCTCAACTCAACACTCCCCCTCAAGCTTAGCTTTGTATAAGTCTAAGCTTGGACAGCCACAAGATCTTCCTCATTAAAAACCTCACCAAAGAAAACCCAATGGGATAAAACTTTGATGAGGGAAAAAGAGTAAAGACCTTGCAGCTAAGGGGATTAGCTCCTTCTCTTCCCAAGATCAATGAGGCCCAACCTGATGTGAATGGACTCCATTGTCTTCTGTCTTGCAGCCTTGGTGAACACATCCGCTAGCTGATCTTCACTCCTTGTGTAACATGGCAAGATCACCCCTAGCACAATCATCTGCCTCACCTTGTGACAATCAACTTCAATGTGCTTGGTCCTCTCATGAAACACCGAGTTGGATGCAATGTGGATGGCAGCTTGATTGTCACAATGCATTGTCATTGGAGTTGCTTGATCGATCTCCAAGTGCTTCAAGATGCCTTTGATCCATACCAACTCGTTGGTGAGCTTCAGCATGGCTCTATACTCGGCTTCTGCACTTGAACATGACACTACCTTCTGCTTCTTGCTCTTCCAAGTCACCAAGTTGCCTCCAATGAATGTGCAATAGCCTGTGGTTGATCTCCTGTCTGCTCTATCACCAGCCCAATCCGCATCACAATATCCCACCACTTCAGTGCTTCCATTGCAGCCCATCCATACTCCTTGATCAGGTGAGCCGTTGAGATACATCAAGATCCTCTCCACCATGTGCCAGTGATGTTCCTTAGGCACTTGCATGTGTTGACTCACCTGATTCACAGCAAAGCAGATGTCAGGTCTAGTTATAGTAAGATAAATCAATTTGCCAACTAGTTTTCTATAGAGTTTAGGATCCTGATAAGGTTTGCTGTCTTCAATCTCCCCCTCTCGTGGGACTTTGTAGCCATCCTCCATAGGCATCCTTGCTGTCTTGCCTCCATAAGCACCTGCACCTTTCAAAAGATCAAGTGTATATTTCCTTTGGGACATGAACAAACCTTCCTTGGATCTACATATCTCAATTCCAAGGAAGTATTTCATTTCTCCCAAGTCTTTAATCTCAAACATGGATTTAAGAAACTCCTTGGTTGCTATGATACCTTCCTTATCACTCCCTGTGATAATGATATCATCAACATACACAAGGAGAGCAATCATACCTGAGGGAGTCGTGAGAGTGAAGAGAGTGTGATCTAGTTCAGACTTCTTGAAGCCTCGGCCATTCAGAGTAGTGCTCAACTTGTTGTACCAAGCCCTTGGTGATTGCTTCAGTCCATAGATGGCTTTCTTCAATCTCAGTACATTCCCACTCTTTACTAAGTGTTCAAGGCCTGGAGGTGGATGCATATACACTTCATCCTCAAGTTCACCTTGTAGAAACGCATTCTTCACATCCATTTGCCATAACCCCCATCCAAGATTCACAGCCAAGCTTAGTACAATCCGGATTGTGTGGAGTTTAGCTACTGGTGCAAAGGTTTCTATGTAATCTTCTCCATAAGTTTGAGTGAACCCTCTTGCAACTAGTCTTGACTTCTTCCTCTCAACCTTTCCATCCGCTTTGTACTTGATTGTGAATATCCATCTACTAGTCACAGCCTTCTTCCCTTTTGGTAACTCACTCTCATACCATGTATCATTCTTGATCATCGCTCCTGCCTCATCTCCAACTGATTCCTTCCATTCTTTATCTTTCATTGCTTCTTCATAGCTTCTTGGGATGTGATTCTCATCCAAGTTTACCATGAACGCGCAATGTGCTTCTGGATATTGAGCAAAGGAGCACACGGCTTGAGAAGGATGCTCCACAGCTTGGGCATTGTAGTACACTCTCGTGTTTACCCAACTGGAAGGATCCTTCCTTATCCTTGTACTCCTTCTTAGTGGCTGCACAACTGGTTCTTCTTCCTGTTGTTCTTCTACCACTTCATCTTGAGAAGGTGTTTGTGTCACACCATGATCATGTCCATGACCATCCGAGCCTATGCTCTCTTCTCCTTCATTCTCTACTCCTCCTTCATCTTGGTTGGCCTCTTGCATAGGCTCCTCATGCTCCTCTCCTCCCTCATGATCAAGGTGGGATGGTGAACCAACTTCAGGAGGTGTAGTTGCGTGATTCCTCGGATCCTGGGATGTACTGATTCCAAGACCTTCAAGAATGATCCGCAAGGTGGTGGCCTTGTCTGATGTTAAGTCCTTCAGGTCTTCTTGATTCTTTTCTTCATAGTATCCTCTATCTTCCAAGAACTTCACATCTCTAGATACAAGAACTCTCCTTGCTATAGGATCATAGCATTTGTATCCTTTCTGTGTAGCTGAGTATCCTATGAACACAGCCTTAGTGCTTCTTGCTTCTAGCTTGTTGATCATCTCTCCTGGTTTGAGGACAAAGCATAGGCATCCAAAGACTCGCAAGTAATCAAGAGCTGGCTTGTACCTGTTCAGAACTTCAAATGGAGCCTTCTCATTCAGAACTTTGGTTGGAGTTCTGTTTATCAGGTAACAAGCAGTGGCAACCGCATCACTCCAAAATCTCTTTGGAACATTACTCTGAAACATAAGTGACCTTGCCACTTCCATGAGATGCCTATTCTTCCTCTCAGCCACTCCATTTTGCTGTGGAGTATAAGGACAGCTTGTTTGATGTAGAATCCCATGTTGTGATAGGTGTTGCTTGAATGCATGACTCGTGTACTCTCCTCCATTATCTGATCTCAAAATTTTAATCTTAGCATGATAATGGTTAGTTACATAAGTTTGAAAATTCCTAAATGCATCAAGTACCCTATCTTTGGTCTGAATTAAGGTTAACCAGGTGTATTTGGATTTTTCATCAATGAATGTGACAAAATACTTATAACTATCTCTAGATAAGCAAGGGGCAGTCCATACATCTGAATGAATTAGATCAAAGCAATTATCATAAACAGTAGTAGACTTTTGAAACACAGTTCTACAATGCTTGCCTAAAATGCAAGCTTCACAATCCTTATTCTCAAACACAACACCTGGTACCATTAAGTTCAAAGCTTTAACATGAGGGTGTCCTACTCTAGCATGCCACAATGCATTTTTATTCAACAAAGAAGCAGAAGTAAACGAGCAACTATAATCAGGAACAGAAGTGAGTTCTTCAAGCATATAGAGATCTCCCTTAGTCACCCCTTTCCCAATCAACCTGCTGCTCTCAATATCCTGAAACTTCACATCATTAGGACTAAAGATAACATTGCATTGTAAATCATTAGTACATTTCTTCACTGATAATAGGTTTGATGTGAATTCAGGCATGTAAAAAGCTCTAGATTCTTTGTTAAACAGCTTAAGCTTTCCTATTCCTCTAATGGGTATCTTATCCCCATTTGCTATCATCACATGCCCATGTGTAGGTTCTATATCCTTAATCAAGTTTTCATCACTTATCATATGATGTGATGCACCAGAATCAACAATCAATGGTTTACCTACTCGTTTAGCATTATGGCATAGATTACTAAGTGATGAATGCATCTTATCAGTTCTAGCAATGTAAGCATGCCTATACTCATTCCTAGCTTCTAACCGTTCTACTAGTTCTCTAATCAAGTGATCATCCTTATATGCAATCATAGAAGCTCCAAAGGAATAACCGTAAGTGTTACCGTTTTCCTTTAGCATTTTGAAGAGGGCATCAAGGTCTGATCTCTTGATGTAGTCATCATTGCTGCGGGAGCTTGAGGCGCCTGTGTAAGCCACCAGAGACTTCCCATTCCCATCATTGCCTCCAAGCCCATCCACTTCACTGATCTTGCTGGTGCCAGCTCCGCTTGAACCTTCAGTCACATTTGCCCTTCCCTCACGCTCCTTCATGAACTTGGCCGGCTTGAGGTGTGGGTGCAGTATCCAGCATTGGCTCTTCTTATGACCATGCTTCTTGCAATGATCACAGTTGCCATTGAACTTCCTGTCCTCGTACTTCCCGTGAGATGCCTTGTTTGCTTGTGGAGCCTCGGTTGAATCCTCATGAGCTGCTTGATTGGCAAGAGAGAGCTCCCCCTTACCTCCAAACAAACCCATGGATCCCTGCTCCCTTTGGATTTGTGCACACACCTCCTCAAGGTCCGGAAGCTTGTCTGACCTTAACATGTGCTGGATGAGCTGGGTGTAGGCCGGGTTCAGTGTGAGAAGCAGCCCAAAGACCTTGTCTTGCTCGCGCCTCTCATTCAGCTGATCTGGATCAGTTGTGCTCGGCCTCAGCATCTCCAGCTCTGACCATAAGGACCTGAACCTCCCCAAGTGCTTAGTGAACTCCATGTCCTCTTGTGCAAGACGGTTGATCGCTAGCTTCACTTCAAACACACGGCTGAGGTTGGAAGTGTTCCCATACACCTTCTTCAGCGTGTCCCACAGCTCCTTGGCTGATTCACAGTAGCTGTAGGCATCCAAGATAGCTGGGTCCAAGGATGCGTGTAGAACCGTCATCACCAGCATGTCTTCTTGTTGCCATTTCTCCACAGCCGCTTCATTGGAGACCTCTTCTTGATCTCCTCCCTGAGTAATGAGTTTCGGAGCCTCCCCTGTTGTGATGTGCCCCCACAAACCCTTACTTCCCACAGCAGTCTTCACCATCCGAGACCACACAAGGTAGTTGCTACCTTTGAAAGTAACCGCTACCTTCATCCTCATGTTCATCCCATGTTCCATCTTTGCTTGACTTGAAAACTTGGATCTTGGATTTCGTACACACCAACCTTGAGTCTAGAATCACGCAAACCAACAGAACGTAGCACAGCTTCAACTAGAACGGACCACAGCTTCAACACCTTCAAGACTACTCGCGTGTAGCTTCAAAGACGTTTAGCTTGTAACTCTCTAAAGATCAAACCCCAGATTCAAATGAACCTGGCTCTGATACCATATGAGATTAAGAGATCCTTAGAGTAAACAGAATAAAGAGAGTGTTTAGGAAGTGATTAAGAGAAGTTTGTGAAAGATTAGGAGACTAGATAGAGCCGTTTAGTGTCTAAGAGAAAAGCATAGTGTCTAAGAGATTAGAGAGACTCAAACTGCATAATCTTCATTAGGGTTGATGAGTTACAATATATAGAGAGAGCATACAAGGGTTTTCGAAATCAAGAGAAGACTAAAGCATGTGAGGTCAATCAGGAGAGGATAAGCTCATTTGGACTAGCCAATTAGCTTCTCCACATGCGCGGAGTATCTGGCATCTTGGACCGAGATGCTCTTGCCTTTCCAGCTGTTCCAGCCTGTCAAGGCGCGCTCTACCTTATCCCTAAACGGTCTGATGCCTCAAGGTAAGTTCCTTCCCTTTACCTTAGTTACCGTGTTACTTGGCTGATGCAAGGTAAGTCTTGGTCGATGCTGGATGGTACGGACTGTACGGCTTGTACGGCCTTGTACGGACGTCCGTACCATGCTCTCCCTAAACTCTCTCAAGCTTCCTCATCTCCTTTCCTCTTCAACTCCTTAGCTCTTCATACATATATATTCAGCTCAACTCAACACTCATCATTCCCTATAGCCCTAGCACCAAAGGAATATCCAAAACTGTTACCATGCTCCTTGAAGAGCTTAATGAGAGCATCCAGGTCGGATTTCCTTAGATACTCTTGATCATAGTTCCCACGGTTGCTTGGGGCTCCAGTGTAGGCAACAAGAGACCTCCCATCACCTGCTTCACGCCCATCTATCTCCTTCCCTTTGCTAGTACCTGCTCCACTTGCGCTTGCTCCATCTGAGATATTAGCCCTTGCCTCTCTGTCTTTCATAAACTTTGCCGGCTTGAGATGGGGATGGAGTATCCAACATTGGCTCTTCTTGTGGCCATGCTTCTTGCAGTGATCACAGTTCCCATTGAACCTCCTCTCATCATACTTCCTGTTGAGTTGAGCTGAATATATATGTATGAAGAGCTAAGGAGTTGAAGAGGAAAGGAGATGAGGAAGCTTGAGAGAGTTTAGGGAGAGCATGGTACGGACGTCCGTACAAGGCCGTACAAGCCGTACAGTCCGTACCATCCAGCATCGACCAAGACTTACCTTGCATCAGCCAAGTAACACGGTAACTAAGGTAAAGGGAAGGAACTTACCTTGAGGCATCAGACCGTTTAGGGATAAGGTAGAGCACGCCTTGACAGGCTGGAACAGCTGGAAAGGCAAGAGCATCTCGGTCCAAGATGCCAGATACTCCGCGCATGTGGAGAAGCTAATTGGCTAGTCCAAATGAGCTTATCCTCTCCTGATTGACCTCACATGCTTTAGTCTTCTCTTGATTTCGAAAACCCTTGTATGCTCTCTCTATATATTGTAACTCATCAACCCTAATGAAGATTATGCAGTTTGAGTCTCTCTAATCTCTTAGACACTATGCTTTTCTCTTAGACACTAAACGGCTCTATCTAGTCTCCTAATCTTTCACAAACTTCTCTTAATCACTTCCTAAACACTCTCTTTATTCTGTTTACTCTAAGGATCTCTTAATCTCATATGGTATCAGAGCCAGGTTCATTTGAATCTGGGGTTTGATCTTTAGAGAGTTACAAGCTAAACGTCTTTGAAGCTACACGCGAGTAGTCTTGAAGGTGTTGAAGCTGTGGTCCGTTCTAGTTGAAGCTGTGCTACGTTCTGTTGGTTTGCGTGATTCTAGACTCAAGGTTGGTGTGTACGAAATCCAAGATCCAAGTTTTCAAGTCAAGCAAAGATGGAACATGGGATGAACATGAGGATGAAGGTAGCGGTTACTTTCAAAGGTAGCAACTACCTTGTGTGGTCTCGGATGGTGAAGACTGCTGTGGGAAGTAAGGGTTTGTGGGGGCACATCACAACAGGGGAGGCTCCGAAACTCATTACTCAGGGAGGAGATCAAGAAGAGGTCTCCAATGAAGCGGCTGTGGAGAAATGGCAACAAGAAGACATGCTGGTGATGACGGTTCTACACGCATCCTTGGACCCAGCTATCTTGGATGCCTACAGCTACTGTGAATCAGCCAAGGAGCTGTGGGACACGCTGAAGAAGGTGTATGGGAACACTTCCAACCTCAGCCGTGTGTTTGAAGTGAAGCTAGCGATCAACCGTCTTGCACAAGAGGACATGGAGTTCACTAAGCACTTGGGGAGGTTCAGGTCCTTATGGTCAGAGCTGGAGATGCTGAGGCCGAGCACAACTGATCCAGATCAGCTGAATGAGAGGCGCGAGCAAGACAAGGTCTTTGGGCTGCTTCTCACACTGAACCCGGCCTACACCCAGCTCATCCAGCACATGTTAAGGTCAGACAAGCTTCCGGACCTTGAGGAGGTGTGTGCACAAATCCAAAGGGAGCAGGGATCCATGGGTTTGTTTGGAGGAAAGGGGGAGCTCTCTCTTGCCAATCAAGCAGCTCATGAGGATTCAACCGAGGCTCCACAAGCAAACAAGGCATCTCACGGGAAGTACGAGGACAGGAAGTTCAATGGCAACTGTGATCATTGCAAGAAGCATGGTCATAAGAAGAGCCAATGCTGGATACTGCACCCACACCTCAAGCCGGCCAAGTTCATGAAGGAGCGTGAGGGAAGGGCAAATGTGACTGAAGGTTCAAGCGGAGCTGGCACCAGCAAGATCAGTGAAGTGGATGGGCTTGGAGGCAATGATGGGAATGGGAAGTCTCTGGTGGCTTACACAGGCGCCTCAAGCTCCCGCAGCAATGATGACTACATCAAGAGATCAGACCTTGATGCCCTCTTCAAAATGCTAAAGGAAAACGGTAACACTTACGGTTATTCCTTTGGAGCTTCTATGATTGCATATAAGGATGATCACTTGATTAGAGAACTAGTAGAACGGTTAGAAGCTAGGAATGAGTATAGGCATGCTTACATTGCTAGAACTGATAAGATGCATTCATCACTTAGTAATCTATGCCATAATGCTAAACGAGTAGGTAAACCATTGATTGTTGATTCTGGTGCATCACATCATATGATAAGTGATGAAAACTTGATTAAGGATATAGAACCTACACATGGGCATGTGATGATAGCAAATGGGGATAAGATACCCATTAGAGGAATAGGAAAGCTTAAGCTGTTTAACAAAGAATCTAGAGCTTTTTACATGCCTGAATTCACATCAAACCTATTATCAGTGAAGAAATGTACTAATGATTTACAATGCAATGTTATCTTTAGTCCTAATGATGTGAAGTTTCAGGATATTGAGAGCAGCAGGTTGATTGGGAAAGGGGTGACTAAGGGAGATCTCTATATGCTTGAAGAACTCACTTCTGTTCCTGATTATAGTTGCTCGTTTACTTCTGCTTCTTTGTTGAATAAAAATGCATTGTGGCATGCTAGAGTAGGACACCCTCATGTTAAAGCTTTGAACTTAATGGTACCAGGTGTTGTGTTTGAGAATAAGGATTGTGAAGCTTGCATTTTAGGCAAGCATTGTAGAACTGTGTTTCAAAAGTCTACTACTGTTTATGATAATTGCTTTGATCTAATTCATTCAGATGTATGGACTGCCCCTTGCTTATCTAGAGATAGTTATAAGTATTTTGTCACATTCATTGATGAAAAATCCAAATACACCTGGTTAACCTTAATTCAGACCAAAGATAGGGTACTTGATGCATTTAGGAATTTTCAAACTTATGTAACTAACCATTATCATGCTAAGATTAAAATTTTGAGATCAGATAATGGAGGAGAGTACACGAGTCATGCATTCAAGCAACACCTATCACAACATGGGATTCTACATCAAACAAGCTGTCCTTATACTCCACAGCAAAATGGAGTGGCTGAGAGGAAGAATAGGCATCTCATGGAAGTGGCAAGGTCACTTATGTTTCAGAGTAATGTTCCAAAGAGATTTTGGAGTGATGCGGTTGCCACTGCTTGTTACCTGATAAACAGAACTCCAACCAAAGTTCTGAATGAGAAGGCTCCATTTGAAGTTCTGAACAGGTACAAGCCAGCTCTTGATTACTTGCGAGTCTTTGGATGCCTATGCTTTGTCCTCAAACCAGGAGAGATGATCAACAAGCTAGAAGCAAGAAGCACTAAGGCTGTGTTCATAGGATACTCAGCTACACAGAAAGGATACAAATGCTATGATCCTATAGCAAGGAGAGTTCTTGTATCTAGAGATGTGAAGTTCTTGGAAGATAGAGGATACTATGAAGAAAAGAATCAAGAAGACCTGAAGGACTTAACATCAGACAAGGCCACCACCTTGCGGATCATTCTTGAAGGTCTTGGAATCAGTACATCCCAGGATCCGAGGAATCACGCAACTACACCTCCTGAAGTTGGTTCACCATCCCACCTTGATCATGAGGGAGGAGAGGAGCATGAGGAGCCTATGCAAGAGGCCAACCAAGATGAAGGAGGAGTAGAGAATGAAGGAGAAGAGAGCATAGGCTCGGATGGTCATGGACATGATCATGGTGTGACACAAACACCTTCTCAAGATGAAGTGGTAGAAGAACAACAGGAAGAAGAACCAGTTGTGCAGCCACTAAGAAGGAGTACAAGGATAAGGAAGGATCCTTCCAGTTGGGTAAACACGAGAGTGTACTACAATGCCCAAGCTGTGGAGCATCCTTCTCAAGCCGTGTGCTCCTTTGCTCAATATCCAGAAGCACATTGCGCGTTCATGGTAAACTTGGATGAGAATCACATCCCAAGAAGCTATGAAGAAGCAATGAAAGATAAAGAATGGAAGGAATCAGTTGGAGATGAGGCAGGAGCGATGATCAAGAATGATACATGGTATGAGAGTGAGTTACCAAAAGGGAAGAAGGCTGTGACTAGTAGATGGATATTCACAATCAAGTACAAAGCGGATGGAAAGGTTGAGAGGAAGAAGTCAAGACTAGTTGCAAGAGGGTTCACTCAAACTTATGGAGAAGATTACATAGAAACCTTTGCACCAGTAGCTAAACTCCACACAATCCGGATTGTACTAAGCTTGGCTGTGAATCTTGGATGGGGGTTATGGCAAATGGATGTGAAGAATGCGTTTCTACAAGGTGAACTTGAGGATGAAGTGTATATGCATCCACCTCCAGGCCTTGAACACTTAGTAAAGAGTGGGAATGTACTGAGATTGAAGAAAGCCATCTATGGACTGAAGCAATCACCAAGGGCTTGGTACAACAAGTTGAGCACTACTCTGAATGGCCGAGGCTTCAAGAAGTCTGAACTAGATCACACTCTCTTCACTCTCACGACTCCCTCAGGTATGATTGCTCTCCTTGTGTATGTTGATGATATCATTATCACAGGGAGTGATAAGGAAGGTATCATAGCAACCAAGGAGTTTCTTAAATCCATGTTTGAGATTAAAGACTTGGGAGAAATGAAATACTTCCTTGGAATTGAGATATGTAGATCCAAGGAAGGTTTGTTCATGTCCCAAAGGAAATATACACTTGATCTTTTGAAAGGTGCAGGTGCTTATGGAGGCAAGACAGCAAGGATGCCTATGGAGGATGGCTACAAAGTCCCACGAGAGGGGGAGATTGAAGACAGCAAACCTTATCAGGATCCTAAACTCTATAGAAAACTAGTTGGCAAATTGATTTATCTTACTATAACTAGACCTGACATCTGCTTTGCTGTGAATCAGGTGAGTCAACACATGCAAGTGCCTAAGGAACATCACTGGCACATGGTGGAGAGGATCTTGATGTATCTCAACGGCTCACCTGATCAAGGAGTATGGATGGGCTGCAATGGAAGCACTGAAGTGGTGGGATATTGTGATGCGGATTGGGCTGGTGATAGAGCAGACAGGAGATCAACCACAGGCTATTGCACATTCATTGGAGGCAACTTGGTGACTTGGAAGAGCAAGAAGCAGAAGGTAGTGTCATGTTCAAGTGCAGAAGCCGAGTATAGAGCCATGCTGAAGCTCACCAACGAGTTGGTATGGATCAAAGGCATCTTGAAGCACTTGGAGATCGATCAAGCAACTCCAATGACAATGCATTGTGACAATCAAGCTGCCATCCACATTGCATCCAACTCGGTGTTTCATGAGAGGACCAAGCACATTGAAGTTGATTGTCACAAGGTGAGGCAGATGATTGTGCTAGGGGTGATCTTGCCATGTTACACAAGGAGTGAAGATCAGCTAGCGGATGTGTTCACCAAGGCTGCAAGACAGAAGACAATGGAGTCCATTCACATCAGGTTGGGCCTCATTGATCTTGGGAAGAGAAGGAGCTAATCCCCTTAGCTGCAAGGTCTTTACTCTTTTTCCCTCATCAAAGTTTTATCCCATTGGGTTTTCTTTGGTGAGGTTTTTAATGAGGAAGATCTTGTGGCTGTCCAAGCTTAGACTTATACAAAGCTAAGCTTGAGGGGGAGTGTTGAGTTGAGCTGAATATATATGTATGAAGAGCTAAGGAGTTGAAGAGGAAAGGAGATGAGGAAGCTTGAGAGAGTTTAGGGAGAGCATGGTACGGACGTCCGTACAAGGCCGTACAAGCCGTACAGTCCGTACCATCCAGCATCGACCAAGACTTACCTTGCATCAGCCAAGTAACACGGTAACTAAGGTAAAGGGAAGGAACTTACCTTGAGGCATCAGACCGTTTAGGGATAAGGTAGAGCACGCCTTGACAGGCTGGAACAGCTGGAAAGGCAAGAGCATCTCGGTCCAAGATGCCAGATACTCCGCGCATGTGGAGAAGCTAATTGGCTAGTCCAAATGAGCTTATCCTCTCCTGATTGACCTCACATGCTTTAGTCTTCTCTTGATTTCGAAAACCCTTGTATGCTCTCTCTATATATTGTAACTCATCAACCCTAATGAAGATTATGCAGTTTGAGTCTCTCTAATCTCTTAGACACTATGCTTTTCTCTTAGACACTAAACGGCTCTATCTAGTCTCCTAATCTTTCACAAACTTCTCTTAATCACTTCCTAAACACTCTCTTTATTCTGTTTACTCTAAGGATCTCTTAATCTCATACTTCCCATGTGCAGCCTTGTGTGCTTGTGGAGCTTCCCCTCCCTCCTCTTGAGTTGCTTGATTTACGAGAGATAGCTCTCCTTTCTTTCCAAACAACCCAATAGAGCCTTGTTCCTTCTGAATCCTTGCGCACACTTCTTCAAGATCAGGTAGTGTGTCCTCTCTAAGCAAGTGTTGGATAAGACCATTGTACGCCGGATTCATGGTGAGGAGTAGCCCAAAGACCTTGTCTTGCTCTCTTCTTTTGTTGAGCTCATCTGCATCTGTAGTGCTTGGCCTCAACATCTCCAGCTCGGACCAGAGTGTTCTGAACCTCCCTAGATGCCTGCTTCACCTCAAACACACGGCTCAGGTTTGATGTATTCCCATACACCTTCTTCAACGTATCCCACAGCTCTTTAGCTGATTCACAGTAACTGTATGCATCTAGAATCGCCGGCTCAAGTGAAGCATGCAGCACTGACATCACCAACATGTCCTCCTGATGCCACTTCTCTTCCGCTTTGCTTGCGGCTTCTCCTTCAGTTTCTCCTTGGGTGATGAGCTTTGGAGCTTCTCCTGGCGTGATGTGCTTCCAAAGCCCTTTGCTTCCCACCGTGGTTCTCACCATCCGAGACCACACCAAGTAGTTGGTTCCCTTGAAGCAAACCGCTACCTTCATGTTCATGTTCATACCACTCTCCATGATGAACGATGACTTCTCTAGACTTCACAAACTGGATCTTGAGTTAAAAGACTTGTAAGAACACTCACTGCCTCGGTCTTCAACCTCACAGCTTCAGCAACACACTAAAAACTAGTCTTTGAACTCGGACAATACCCGGAACCTCCCAAGAACACAAGAACACCAACCAAACTCTTCAAAGCTTCAATCTTGAATCTCCAAAGAGCCTAACACGAACTCAGGTTCTCACTAACCTGGCTCTGATACCATATGATTTTTAGTAATGTTTAGAGTAATCTGAGTGTTTAGGAAAGACTAGAAACGATTTAGTGAAGATTAGAGTATGAAATGAGATTAGGAGTCTAATATGGAACCATTGAGATTTAAAGACTAAGAGAGAGTCTCAAAACTTGCTTAATCTTATTAATGAGTGAGGTTACATATTTATAAGAGAGACACAAGGGTTTACAAGAAGGGAACTGAGCACTATTCAACCGTGTGGAGTCAAGGGCGCCTTTTGAATGATTGGTCAGGATGGCTCACACGCTTATGGCATCTTGGACTAAAGGTGCTTCAGCTTTCCAGCCTGTTCCAGCCTGGCACCGCGTTCCCTTATCCTCTCAACGGTCTGATCCTCTCCCTAAGCTACCCAAGTCACTCCTCCTTAGTTACCGTCTCACTTGGATAAGGTATGGTAAGTTTTGGTTGAGGTTTGGATGGTACGGCCTTGTACGGCCTTGTACGGCCTTGTACGGCCTGCCGTACCATACTCTCCCAAACTTCCCTAAGTACTTCATCTCCTCTTCTCTTCAACTCCTTATCTCTTCATCTCCATATACTCAGCTCATCTCAACACTTGTGCCCTGGCTTCTTGCAGTGGTCACAGTTGCCACCAAACTTCCTCTCATCTCCTTTATACGCCGCCTTGTTTGCTTGGACCGTCTCAACCTGATTCGCCGAGGTCATCTCCCCCTTTCCACCAAACAGGCCAAGAGAGTCATCCTCCTTTTGTAGCTGTGCGCACACATCATCAAAGGACGGGAGCTTTGGGGACCTCAACATATGCTTTATCACATCCTTGTAAACCGGATTCAGTGTCAATAACAAGCCAAACACTTGGTCTTGCTCACGCCTCTCCATAAGCGTAGCCTCATCATTGGTATTTGGCCTCAACATCTCTAGTTCAGACCACAAGGCCCTGAACTTTCCCAAGTGTTTAGTGAACTCCTCCTCTTCTTGCATCAGTGTGTTGATAGCTCTCTTTACTTCAAACACCCTGCTCAGATTGGAGATGTTGCCATACACTTTCTGAAGCGTCTCCCACAACGCCTTTGGGGTCTCGCAGTAGCTATATGCCTCCAAGATTGAAGCTTCAAGTGACCCTTGCAACACGGCCAACACCTTTAGGTCCTCTTGCGCCCACTTCTCTTGATCGGCTACAACTATCTCCGTGGATCCTCCATCTATAGCAACTGGTTTGGGGACTCCATCTGTGACATGACCCCATAAACCCTTGCTCCCAATGACTGTCTTCACCAGCCGTGACCAAAGCAGGTAGTTTCCACCACCTTTTAATGTAACCGGAACCGCCAGCACCTTGTTTCCTTCCATCTTGTCTTGCATAACTCAGATCGTGATCTTGTACTGAACTGAAGCTGAAGATTTGCGGAATGAACACACCAGGCTATGAGGAACCTGGCTCTGATACCATATAAGATTTATAGAAAGAGTTAGAGTGATTTAGAGAATAAGAGAATGAGATTGGATTATGAAGAGATTAGTGAAGAATCATGATGAACACTCAAGAACAAGAGAGAGAGAATGACTCAAACTGTGTAATCTTTTATTAATGACATGAGTTGATATATATACAAGGAGAGAGAGCTAGGGTTTGCGAGAATCAGATAGGTTAAGCATGTGTAGTCAAAGGGAGAAGGAGCGCCCATTTCAAACTGTCCAATGGGAGGCTTTACACGCTTTTGGCATCAAGGCATCTTGGACAAGATCCTTTCCTCTTTACAGCTGTGCCAGCCTGTCTTGGACTTCCTTTTCTTCCTATTCAACGGTCTGATCCATAGGTGCAAGCTCAGGTAACTTCTCTTTCACTTTCCTTTTACTCGGGTGATCATAAGTTCCCTTTGGTTGAGTTAAGGTCGACCATGGTCCGTCCAGACTGTACGGCCTGTACGGCCATGTACGGTCTTGTACGGCCTGGTTGATCCTCACTCCCAAAACTCACCCAAGCTGAACCTTCTCTCATGTTCTCCAACTCCTCCTCTCTTCTCTTCTTATACTCAGCTCATTTCAACAGCTAGGACAGGCTGGAAAGGGCTGGAAAGGAAGAGCATCTGGTCTTGGATAAGAAAGATGCTTCAAACGTGTGGAGACACCCATTGGCCGGTTCAAATTAAAGCTTAGGCTCCCCTTTGACTCTACATGCTTATGATTTCGAAAACCCTAAGTGTATAGACCTATATATATGTAATCTCATCCCTTAATAAAGATTAGACAGTTCTAAACAATCTCTCTCTATACTCATTTCATTATGATTCTCCATTAGTCTCTAATCTGTCTCTTAATCTCTTATTCTCTTCTATAATCCTTTCTAAACTCAGATAATCATCTATATCCTTAAATCTCATATGGTATCAGAGCCAGGTTGATTGAAATCTGAGTTCGTAAGTGACTCTCTTAAGGATTCAAGTTTGAAACTTTAAGAGAACAAGTGAGTGTGTTTGAGAGTTTCTTGAGAGTTCAAAAGCTCAAAGTGTTTTGTGTGTGTCTCGGTGATCCGTGGGAGGTATGAGATTAAGAGATCCTTAGAGTAAACAGAATAAAGAGAGTGTTTAGGAAGTGATTAAGAGAAGTTTGTGAAAGATTAGGAGACTAGATAGAGCCGTTTAGTGTCTAAGAGAAAAGCATAGTGTCTAAGAGATTAGAGAGACTCAAACTGCATAATCTTCATTAGGGTTGATGAGTTACAATATATAGAGAGAGCATACAAGGGTTTTCGAAATCAAGAGAAGACTAAAGCATGTGAGGTCAATCAGGAGAGGATAAGCTCATTTGGACTAGCCAATTAGCTTCTCCACATGCGCGGAGTATCTGGCATCTTGGACCGAGATGCTCTTGCCTTTCCAGCTGTTCCAGCCTGTCAAGGCGCGCTCTACCTTATCCCTAAACGGTCTGATGCCTCAAGGTAAGTTCCTTCCCTTTACCTTAGTTACCGTGTTACTTGGCTGATGCAAGGTAAGTCTTGGTCGATGCTGGATGGTACGGACTGTACGGCTTGTACGGCCTTGTACGGACGTCCGTACCATGCTCTCCCTAAACTCTCTCAAGCTTCCTCATCTCCTTTCCTCTTCAACTCCTTAGCTCTTCATACATATATATTCAGCTCAACTCAACACTCCCCCTCAAGCTTAGCTTTGTATAAGTCTAAGCTTGGACAGCCACAAGATCTTCCTCATTAAAAACCTCACCAAAGAAAACCCAATGGGATAAAACTTTGATGAGGGAAAAAGAGTAAAGACCTTGCAGCTAAGGGGATTAGCTCCTTCTCTTCCCAAGATCAATGAGGCCCAACCTGATGTGAATGGACTCCATTGTCTTCTGTCTTGCAGCCTTGGTGAACACATCCGCTAGCTGATCTTCACTCCTTGTGTAACATGGCAAGATCACCCCTAGCACAATCATCTGCCTCACCTTGTGACAATCAACTTCAATGTGCTTGGTCCT
This sequence comes from Brassica napus, assembly GCF_020379485.1. Lineage (NCBI taxonomy): Eukaryota > Viridiplantae > Streptophyta > Magnoliopsida > Brassicales > Brassicaceae > Brassica > Brassica napus. The sequence goes on from NW_026014592.1 coordinate 173,275, forward strand.
CTCATGAAACACCGAGTTGGATGCAATGTGGATGGCAGCTTGATTGTCACAATGCATTGTCATTGGAGTTGCTTGATCGATCTCCAAGTGCTTCAAGATGCCTTTGATCCATACCAACTCGTTGGTGAGCTTCAGCATGGCTCTATACTCGGCTTCTGCACTTGAACATGACACTACCTTCTGCTTCTTGCTCTTCCAAGTCACCAAGTTGCCTCCAATGAATGTGCAATAGCCTGTGGTTGATCTCCTGTCTGCTCTATCACCAGCCCAATCCGCATCACAATATCCCACCACTTCAGTGCTTCCATTGCAGCCCATCCATACTCCTTGATCAGGTGAGCCGTTGAGATACATCAAGATCCTCTCCACCATGTGCCAGTGATGTTCCTTAGGCACTTGCATGTGTTGACTCACCTGATTCACAGCAAAGCAGATGTCAGGTCTAGTTATAGTAAGATAAATCAATTTGCCAACTAGTTTTCTATAGAGTTTAGGATCCTGATAAGGTTTGCTGTCTTCAATCTCCCCCTCTCGTGGGACTTTGTAGCCATCCTCCATAGGCATCCTTGCTGTCTTGCCTCCATAAGCACCTGCACCTTTCAAAAGATCAAGTGTATATTTCCTTTGGGACATGAACAAACCTTCCTTGGATCTACATATCTCAATTCCAAGGAAGTATTTCATTTCTCCCAAGTCTTTAATCTCAAACATGGATTTAAGAAACTCCTTGGTTGCTATGATACCTTCCTTATCACTCCCTGTGATAATGATATCATCAACATACACAAGGAGAGCAATCATACCTGAGGGAGTCGTGAGAGTGAAGAGAGTGTGATCTAGTTCAGACTTCTTGAAGCCTCGGCCATTCAGAGTAGTGCTCAACTTGTTGTACCAAGCCCTTGGTGATTGCTTCAGTCCATAGATGGCTTTCTTCAATCTCAGTACATTCCCACTCTTTACTAAGTGTTCAAGGCCTGGAGGTGGATGCATATACACTTCATCCTCAAGTTCACCTTGTAGAAACGCATTCTTCACATCCATTTGCCATAACCCCCATCCAAGATTCACAGCCAAGCTTAGTACAATCCGGATTGTGTGGAGTTTAGCTACTGGTGCAAAGGTTTCTATGTAATCTTCTCCATAAGTTTGAGTGAACCCTCTTGCAACTAGTCTTGACTTCTTCCTCTCAACCTTTCCATCCGCTTTGTACTTGATTGTGAATATCCATCTACTAGTCACAGCCTTCTTCCCTTTTGGTAACTCACTCTCATACCATGTATCATTCTTGATCATCGCTCCTGCCTCATCTCCAACTGATTCCTTCCATTCTTTATCTTTCATTGCTTCTTCATAGCTTCTTGGGATGTGATTCTCATCCAAGTTTACCATGAACGCGCAATGTGCTTCTGGATATTGAGCAAAGGAGCACACGGCTTGAGAAGGATGCTCCACAGCTTGGGCATTGTAGTACACTCTCGTGTTTACCCAACTGGAAGGATCCTTCCTTATCCTTGTACTCCTTCTTAGTGGCTGCACAACTGGTTCTTCTTCCTGTTGTTCTTCTACCACTTCATCTTGAGAAGGTGTTTGTGTCACACCATGATCATGTCCATGACCATCCGAGCCTATGCTCTCTTCTCCTTCATTCTCTACTCCTCCTTCATCTTGGTTGGCCTCTTGCATAGGCTCCTCATGCTCCTCTCCTCCCTCATGATCAAGGTGGGATGGTGAACCAACTTCAGGAGGTGTAGTTGCGTGATTCCTCGGATCCTGGGATGTACTGATTCCAAGACCTTCAAGAATGATCCGCAAGGTGGTGGCCTTGTCTGATGTTAAGTCCTTCAGGTCTTCTTGATTCTTTTCTTCATAGTATCCTCTATCTTCCAAGAACTTCACATCTCTAGATACAAGAACTCTCCTTGCTATAGGATCATAGCATTTGTATCCTTTCTGTGTAGCTGAGTATCCTATGAACACAGCCTTAGTGCTTCTTGCTTCTAGCTTGTTGATCATCTCTCCTGGTTTGAGGACGAAGCATAGGCATCCAAAGACTCGCAAGTAATCAAGAGCTGGCTTGTACCTGTTCAGAACTTCAAATGGAGCCTTCTCATTCAGAACTTTGGTTGGAGTTCTGTTTATCAGGTAACAAGCAGTGGCAACCGCATCACTCCAAAATCTCTTTGGAACATTACTCTGAAACATAAGTGACCTTGCCACTTCCATGAGATGCCTATTCTTCCTCTCAGCCACTCCATTTTGCTGTGGAGTATAAGGACAGCTTGTTTGATGTAGAATCCCATGTTGTGATAGGTGTTGCTTGAATGCATGACTCGTGTACTCTCCTCCATTATCTGATCTCAAAATTTTAATCTTAGCATGATAATGGTTAGTTACATAAGTTTGAAAATTCCTAAATGCATCAAGTACCCTATCTTTGGTCTGAATTAAGGTTAACCAGGTGTATTTGGATTTTTCATCAATGAATGTGACAAAATACTTATAACTATCTCTAGATAAGCAAGGGGCAGTCCATACATCTGAATGAATTAGATCAAAGCAATTATCATAAACAGTAGTAGACTTTTGAAACACAGTTCTACAATGCTTGCCTAAAATGCAAGCTTCACAATCCTTATTCTCAAACACAACACCTGGTACCATTAAGTTCAAAGCTTTAACATGAGGGTGTCCTACTCTAGCATGCCACAATGCATTTTTATTCAACAAAGAAGCAGAAGTAAACGAGCAACTATAATCAGGAACAGAAGTGAGTTCTTCAAGCATATAGAGATCTCCCTTAGTCACCCCTTTCCCAATCAACCTGCTGCTCTCAATATCCTGAAACTTCACATCATTAGGACTAAAGATAACATTGCATTGTAAATCATTAGTACATTTCTTCACTGATAATAGGTTTGATGTGAATTCAGGCATGTAAAAAGCTCTAGATTCTTTGTTAAACAGCTTAAGCTTTCCTATTCCTCTAATGGGTATCTTATCCCCATTTGCTATCATCACATGCCCATGTGTAGGTTCTATATCCTTAATCAAGTTTTCATCACTTATCATATGATGTGATGCACCAGAATCAACAATCAATGGTTTACCTACTCGTTTAGCATTATGGCATAGATTACTAAGTGATGAATGCATCTTATCAGTTCTAGCAATGTAAGCATGCCTATACTCATTCCTAGCTTCTAACCGTTCTACTAGTTCTCTAATCAAGTGATCATCCTTATATGCAATCATAGAAGCTCCAAAGGAATAACCGTAAGTGTTACCGTTTTCCTTTAGCATTTTGAAGAGGGCATCAAGGTCTGATCTCTTGATGTAGTCATCATTGCTGCGGGAGCTTGAGGCGCCTGTGTAAGCCACCAGAGACTTCCCATTCCCATCATTGCCTCCAAGCCCATCCACTTCACTGATCTTGCTGGTGCCAGCTCCGCTTGAACCTTCAGTCACATTTGCCCTTCCCTCACGCTCCTTCATGAACTTGGCCGGCTTGAGGTGTGGGTGCAGTATCCAGCATTGGCTCTTCTTATGACCATGCTTCTTGCAATGATCACAGTTGCCATTGAACTTCCTGTCCTCGTACTTCCCGTGAGATGCCTTGTTTGCTTGTGGAGCCTCGGTTGAATCCTCATGAGCTGCTTGATTGGCAAGAGAGAGCTCCCCCTTACCTCCAAACAAACCCATGGATCCCTGCTCCCTTTGGATTTGTGCACACACCTCCTCAAGGTCCGGAAGCTTGTCTGACCTTAACATGTGCTGGATGAGCTGGGTGTAGGCCGGGTTCAGTGTGAGAAGCAGCCCAAAGACCTTGTCTTGCTCGCGCCTCTCATTCAGCTGATCTGGATCAGTTGTGCTCGGCCTCAGCATCTCCAGCTCTGACCATAAGGACCTGAACCTCCCCAAGTGCTTAGTGAACTCCATGTCCTCTTGTGCAAGACGGTTGATCGCTAGCTTCACTTCAAACACACGGCTGAGGTTGGAAGTGTTCCCATACACCTTCTTCAGCGTGTCCCACAGCTCCTTGGCTGATTCACAGTAGCTGTAGGCATCCAAGATAGCTGGGTCCAAGGATGCGTGTAGAACCGTCATCACCAGCATGTCTTCTTGTTGCCATTTCTCCACAGCCGCTTCATTGGAGACCTCTTCTTGATCTCCTCCCTGAGTAATGAGTTTCGGAGCCTCCCCTGTTGTGATGTGCCCCCACAAACCCTTACTTCCCACAGCAGTCTTCACCATCCGAGACCACACAAGGTAGTTGCTACCTTTGAAAGTAACCGCTACCTTCATCCTCATGTTCATCCCATGTTCCATCTTTGCTTGACTTGAAAACTTGGATCTTGGATTTCGTACACACCAACCTTGAGTCTAGAATCACGCAAACCAACAGAACGTAGCACAGCTTCAACTAGAACGGACCACAGCTTCAACACCTTCAAGACTACTCGCGTGTAGCTTCAAAGACGTTTAGCTTGTAACTCTCTAAAGATCAAAACCCCAGATTCAAATGAACCTGGCTCTGATACCATATGAGATTAAGAGATCCTTAGAGTAAACAGAATAAAGAGAGTGTTTAGGAAGTGATTAAGAGAAGTTTGTGAAAGATTAGGAGACTAGATAGAGCCGTTTAGTGTCTAAGAGAAAAGCATAGTGTCTAAGAGATTAGAGAGACTCAAACTGCATAATCTTCATTAGGGTTGATGAGTTACAATATATAGAGAGAGCATACAAGGGTTTTCGAAATCAAGAGAAGACTAAAGCATGTGAGGTCAATCAGGAGAGGATAAGCTCATTTGGACTAGCCAATTAGCTTCTCCACATGCGCGGAGTATCTGGCATCTTGGACCGAGATGCTCTTGCCTTTCCAGCTGTTCCAGCCTGTCAAGGCGCGCTCTACCTTATCCCTAAACGGTCTGATGCCTCAAGGTAAGTTCCTTCCCTTTACCTTAGTTACCGTGTTACTTGGCTGATGCAAGGTAAGTCTTGGTCGATGCTGGATGGTACGGACTGTACGGCTTGTACGGCCTTGTACGGACGTCCGTACCATGCTCTCCCTAAACTCTCTCAAGCTTCCTCATCTCCTTTCCTCTTCAACTCCTTAGCTCTTCATACATATATATTCAGCTCAACTCAACAGGAGGTTCATTTGAAGACTCAAGAGTAAATCTGTGTTCTAGAGAGCAGCGTGGGTTCTCAGTACAAGATCTAACCGGTTGTTCAAGCTGTAGACGTCAAGCTGTTCAAGATGGAAAGTATTATGAAGATGAAGGTCGCGGTGACATTCAAAGGAAGCAACTACCTAGTCTGGTCTAGGATGGTGAAGACTGCTGTGGGAAGCAAGGGTTTGTGGAGGCATATCACGTCTGGTGAAGCTCCAAAGGCGATTACTCAAGAGGGTGACGCAGAGAGCTCCGAGGAGAGTGTTGTGGAGAAGTGGCAACAAGAAGACATGATGGTAATGTCAGTCCTTCATGCCTCCTTGGAGCCGGCTATCCTAGATGCTTACAGCTACTGTGAGACAGCCAAGGAGCTGTGGGACACGCTGAAGAAGGTATATGGAAACGTTTCTAACCTGAACCGAGTGTTTGAAGTCAAGAAGGCAATCAACGAGTTAACCCAAGATGACATGGAGTTTACTAAGCACTTGGGGAGGTTCAGGACACTGTGGTCAGAGCTGGAGATGTTGAGACCAAGCACGGTTGATCCAGAGCTTCTAAATGAGAGGCGTGAGCAGGACAAGGTCTTTGGGTTGTTGCTCACATTGAACGCAAGCTACAATGGTCTCATTCAACACATGCTAAGGTCCGAGAAGCTACCTGACCTTGAGGATGTTTGTGCTCAGATACAGAGGGAGCAGGGCTCAATGGGTTTGTTTGGAGGCAAGGGAGACTTATCTCTTGCAAATGCTGTGCAATCTGACCGAGAAGAGCCTCCACAAGCTAACAAAGCTGGCTACAACAAGTATGAGAAGTTCAATGGGAACTGTGATCATTGCAAGAGGTATGGGCACAAGAAGATTCAGTGCTGGATACTCCATCCCCACTTGAAGCCGGCCAAGTTCATAAAGGAGAGAGAGGCAAGAGCTCATATGACTGAAGGATCAAGCGGAGCAGGGCCATCCAACAAAGGAGCTGAGGTGGAGAACCGTGAAGGAAATGGAAAAGCTTTGGTGACCTATACTGGAACTAGCAACCCCCGAGGCAATGATCAAGACTTCATCAGGAGGTCCGAGATGGATGCACTCATCAAAATGCTCAAGGATAATGGTAACATTCATGGGCAGTCATTTGGTGCTTCTTTGATTGCTAGAACTATAGAAATGACTCACGGTGAGGCTGAGATTGCTAGGACTGATAGTAAGGCTGGAATTGAGCAGTACATTGATAGAAATGCTAGGATGAATGCATATAGATCAAACTGTATCTGCCATCATGCTAGCAATGCATACAAACCATTGATTATAGATTCAGGTGCATCTCATCATATGATTAGTGACACCAACCTGATTAAAGATATAGAACCTACTAATGGATGTGTGATGATTGCAAATGGAGATAAGATACCTATTAAGGGAATAGGAAACTTAAAGCTATTTGATAAAAACACTAGAGCATTTTACATTCCTGAATTCACATCAAATCTACTTTCAGTTAAGAAATGTACTACTGATTTGAATTGCAATGTTATATTCAGTCCTAATGATGTGAAGTTTCAGGATATTGAGAGCAGCCAATTGATTGGAAAAGGAGTCACAAAGGGAGAGTTATACATGCTTGAGAAGCTTGATTCTGTTTCCAATCATAACTGCTCATTTACTTCTGCTTCTAGTTTGAATAAAAATGCATTGTGGCATGCTAGACTAGGTCATCCCCATGAGAGGGCTTTAAACTTGATGTTACCAGGTGTGGTTTTTGAAAATGATAAGTGTGAAGCTTGCATCTTAGGCAAGCATTGTAAGAATGTGTTTCCAAGAACATCTACTGTTTATGAAAATTGCTTTGATTTGATTCATACTGATGTGTGGACTGCACCTAGTTTCTCTAGAGACAATCATAAGTACTTTGTCACATTCATTGATGAAAAATCTAAATACACCTGGTTAACACTTATTCCATCAAAAGATAGGGTGATAGATGCATTCAAGAACTTTCAAGCTTATGTGACTAACCATTATCATGCTAAGATTAAAATTTTGAGATCAGATAATGGAGGAGAGTACACAAGCTATGCGTTCAAAAGTCATCTAGATCATCATGGAATACTTCATCAAACAAGCTGTCCCTACACACCACAACAGAATGGTGTAGCTGAGAGGAAGAACAGGCACTTGATGGAGGTGGCTCGGTCATTGATGTTCCAAGCCAATGTACCTAAGAGATTCTGGAGTGATGCTGTATCCACTGCTTGCTATCTAATCAACCGAATGCCGACAAGGGTGTTGAAGGATCAAGCACCATTTGAGGTACTGAACAAGCGCAAGCCATCTTTGGCATATATGAAAGTGTTTGGATGCTTGTGTTATGTGTTGGTACCAGGAGAGTTGAGGAACAAGCTAGAAGCAAGAAGCCGAAAGGCAATGTTCATTGGCTACTCAACAACTCAAAAGGGATATAAGTGTTATGATCCAGAAGCTAGAAGGGTACTTGTATCTAGAGATGTGAAGTTCATTGAAGAAAGAGGATACTATGAAGAGAAGAATCAAGAAGACTTGAGGGACCTCACATCAGATAAGGCTGGAGTCTTAAGGATTATTTTGGAAGGTCTTGGTATCAAGATGAATCAGGATCAGTCCACAAGAAATAGACAACCAGAAGAGAGCTCAAATGAACCAAGTAGAGCTGCTCAAACACCTCACCTTGATCATGAGGGGGGAAGTGAACCTGAAACTCAAGAAAATGGCCAAGAAGGAGTCGGCTTGAGTGAAGAAGGAGAAGAGTTCAACTCAGGTTCTCATCATCAAGGTGAGCAAGACCAAGGAGATGAAGCACAAGAACCACATATACAAGATGAGCCGGTTCAAGTGCAAGAACAACCAGTATTGAGGAGAAGCACAAGGCTTAGAAAGGATCCTTCCTCTTGGGTAAACACGCGAGTGTACTACAATGCCCAAGCTGTGGAGCATCCTTCTCAAGCTGTGTGTTCCTTTGCTCAATACCCTGAAGAACATTGTGCATTCATGGTTAACTTGGATGAGAACTATATTCCAAGAAGCTATGAAGAAGCAATCATGGATAAAGAATGGAAGGAATCAGTTGGAGCTGAGGCAGGAGCCATGATCAAGAATGATACATGGTATGAGAGTGAGTTACCAAAAGGGAAGAAGGCTGTGAGTAGTAAATGGATATTCACAATCAAGTATAAGGCTGATGGAAAGGTTGAGAGGAAGAAGTCAAGGCTAGTAGCAAGAGGTTTCACTCAAACTTATGGAGAAGATTACATAGAAACCTTTGCACCAGTAGCTAAACTACATACAATACGGATTGTATTAAGCTTGGCTGTGAATCTTGGATGGGGGTTATGGCAAATGGATGTGAAGAATGCATTCTTACAAGGTGAACTTGAGGATGAAGTATATATGCATCCACCTCCAGGCCTAGAACACTTAGTGAAGAGAGGGAATGTGTTGAGATTGAAGAAAGCTATCTATGGGCTGAAGCAATCACCAAGAGCTTGGTACAACAAGCTGAGCACTACTCTGAATGGACGAGGCTTCAAGAAGTCTGAACTAGACCACACTCTCTTCACACTCACAACTCCCTCAGGTATGATTGCACTTCTTGTGTATGTTGATGATATCATTATCACAGGAAGTGATAAGGAAGGTATCATAGCAACCAAGGAGTTCATTAAATCCATGTTTGAGATTAAAGATTTGGGAGAAATGAAATACTTTCTTGGAATTGAGATATGTAGATCCAAGGAAGGTTTATTCATGTCCCAAAGGAAGTATACACTTGATCTTTTGAAAGGTGCAGGTGCTTATGGAGGCAAGACTGCAAGGATGCCTATGGAGGATGGTTACAAAGTCCCACGAGAGGGGGAGATTGAAGACAGCAAACCTTATCAGGATCCTAAACTCTATAGAAAACTAGTTGGCAAATTGATTTATCTTACCATAACTAGACCTGACATTTGTTTTGCTGTCAATCAGGTGAGTCAACATATGCAAGTTCCTAAGGAGCATCATTGGCGCATGGTGGAGAGGATCTTGATGTATCTCAACGGCTCACCTGACCAAGGAATATGGATGGGTTGCAATGGAAGCACTGAAGTGGTTGGATACTGTGATGCAGATTGGGCTGGTGATAGAGCAGACAGGAGATCAACCACAGGCTATTGCACATTCATTGGAGGCAACTTGGTGACATGGAAGAGTAAGAAGCAGAAGGTGGTCTCTTGCTCAAGTGCAGAAGCTGAGTATAGAGCTATGCTGAAGCTTACCAACGAGTTGGTGTGGATCAAAGGCATCTTGAAGCATTTGGAGATTGATCAAGCCACACCAATGACAATGCATTGTGATAACCAAGCAGCCATTCACATTGCATCCAACTCGGTGTTTCATGAGAGGACCAAGCACATTGAAGTTGATTGCCACAAGGTGAGGCAAATGATCATCCTAGGAGTCATCTTGCCATGTTACACGAGGAGTGAAGATCAGTTAGCTGATGTGTTCACCAAGGCTGCAAGACAGAAGACAATGGAGTCCATTCACATCAGGTTGGGCCTCATTGATCTTGGGAAGAGAAGGAGCTGATCCTCTTGGCTGTGAGGTCTTTACTCTTTTTCCCTCATCAAGGTTTTGTCCCAATGGGTTTTCCTTGGTGAGGTTTTTAATGAGGAAGATCTCATAGCCATCCAAGCTTAGGCTTTTACAAAGCTAAGCTTGAGGGGGAGTGTTGAGATGAGTTGAGACATGTGAAGTAAAGACACAAAGGAGTTGAGATCATAAGGAGAGCAAAAGGGTTAAGAGGCTGAATAAGGTGAAGGGGATGGTACGGATGGAGAGGCCGTACCAGGCCGTACAAGTGACCAGGCCGTACAAGGTGAAAGCGGTCAAGTAACTATCCAAGTAACTTTGATGTACTGAGGAGAAGTTACACTCGGCCAAGACCTTATCCGAACGTTGAGAGGATAAGGAAGGCACGGCTTGACAGCTAGGACAGGCTGGCAAGGGCTGGAAAGGAAGAGCATCTGGTCTTGGATAAGAAAGATGCTTCAAACGTGTGGAGACACCCATTGGCCTGTTCAAATTAAAGCTTAGGCTCCCCTTTGACTCTACATGCTTATGATTTCGAAAACCCTAAGTGTATGGACCTATATATATGTAATCTCATCCCTTAATAAAGATTAGACAGTTCTAAACAATCTCTCTCTATACTCATTTCATTATGATTCTCCATTAGTCTCTAATCTGTCTCTTAATCTCTTATTATCTTCTATAATCCTTTCTAAACTCAGATAATCATCTATATCCTTAAATCTCATACTATCCAAACTCCTCCTTGCTTATCCAGACTCCTCCTGTCGTGTTACACTCTCCAAATGGATGCAGGGTAACTTCCCAAGTCTTTTAACTTAGTTACCACAGTAACAATAAAGTTACTGTGGTAAATCTCCAAAGTTACTACCTGCTCCAAATCCCTTCCTCTATCCATGTATCAACTCTTCATCTCCTCATCTCAACACTTTATTCTCTTATCTCAACATTGAAGTGGATTGTCACAAGGTGAGGCAGATGATAGTCTTGGGAGTGATTCTGCCATGCTACACACGGAGTGAGGATCAACTTGCTGATGTGTTCACAAAAGCGGCAAGGATGAAGACAATGGAGTCCATCTACATCAGGTTGGGACTCATTGATCTTTCACCTAGGAGCTGAGCCCCTTACTATGAGGTCTTTACTCTTTTTCCCTCATCAAAGTTTTGTCCCAATGGGTTTTCTTTGGTTAGGTTTTTAATGAGGAAGATCTCATAGTGTCCAAGCTTAGACTTCATAAAGCTAAGCTTGAGGGGGAGTGTTGAAGAGTTGAGTATAAAGATGTGAAGCACAAAGGGGTTAAGGCTGAAGAGGGTGTGTTAAGCATTGGTGTGATGGGAGAGGTTCACAATGGCCTGACCGTACAAGGCCGTACGGTCCGTACACATTCAGATGGGTGAAACCTCGACCACGGTCACAAGGAGTTACCCGAGTAACTCATGTGGAAAGGAGAGACTTTGGCTGATGGATCAGACCGTTGGAGGATAAGAAGAGGCGCGGCTTGACAGGCTGGCACAGCTGGAAAGGGAAGAGCATCTTGGTCCAAGATGCCGGATGCTCCAAGCGTGTGGAGAAGCTGATTGGCCGGTCCAAAGAAAGCTTATCTTCTCCTTGTTGACTTCACATGCTTAGCTAATCTCTTTGATTTCGAAAACCCTTATGATCTCACACTATATATTGTAACTCTTGTCATTAATAAGAAACATATAGTTCTGAGTTTATCTCTTGAAGTTCATACTCTCCTAAACATGATTCTAGTCTAATCTCTTCATAATCTCTCATTCTGGTCCTTAATCTTCTCTAAATCATTTCATTCTCTTAAACTTTCAATAAGACCATGGGGATGCATATGATCATCACAAGCTTAGCTCCTTCTAGTCTCGGTTCTAAGCTTGAGGGGGAGTCTTAATGCATATGATCCATGGTCAGTAACAAGTCTTTGCAAAGGCTCCTACAAAGGATCATCAGCCGGAGCTATTCTAGGCAGTCTAAGGGTGAAGGTGAACTCATCAAAGCGGCTCCTATGGTGAAGTGATTGATGAGAAGCTGATGAATCCATTCTGCCTTTCCAAGAAGTTGATGATGCCATGGAGATGGTGCAATGGCCGAGTGGGAACTCACCAAAACAAAAGGGAAGTGTTCTAAGCTCAATTCAATTCAATACATTCATCATTTCAAATCAAAGTCTAGAAATGATACTTAAAATGTTTGAATGGATTGTGTGATGTTTCTTGATAAGTACTGATGCACCTTTGGGATAATGTATCAGGTACCATTGCTTGAGTCTCACTAAAGATGTTCCTGGTCATTTCCTAGCTTCTCTAAGGTAGCTGTGAAGTCTGTTGAGAGGGGGAGATCCAAACCAGTTCTATGAAGAGGGCAAGCATAGATTGAAGTGTTGATCAGCCTTACTGGTGTTTTGAAGATGATCTGGTCGTGTCCTAGCTTCTCTAAGATGGCTGTGAAGTCAGTTGAGAGGGGGAGACTTCAAACCGGTTCCATGAAGAGGTGAAGCTGAAGTGTGAAGTGTGCGCAAAGCTGTGAAGTGTTGCTGCACCTATTAGGCCGTGATCCAGAGCTTCTTGTGTCCAACCACACTGGTTCTAAGGCACAAGAGCTCACTGGCCAATCCCTAGGCTTTGGAGAGCTCTACTCTTTTTCCCTTGCAAGGTTTTGTCCCAATGGGTTTTCCTTGTAAGGTTTTTAATGAGGGAGACTCTTCAGAGTTCCAAGCTTGGCTTAGGATCTCCTAAAGTCAAGCTTGAGGGGGAGTGTTGAACTGAAGAGAAGATAGATCTTGTACAATAATAGGGCAAGCTCTAGAAGATGTCCAGAAGAGTTCAATCAAGCTTCAGAAGTGTTCTGAAGTAGTTATCTTGAGAAGTTAAGTCTAGGAAAGACTTAGACTGATCATGTGAAAGGTTTGGAGGAGTTAGAGAGAAGATGGCCATAGGTGCAAAGCTAGGGCGAGTGGTACGGCCATGGTACGGCCCTGTACGGCCTAGGATGATCCAAGAAGGTGTATGGGTCGACCATAGAAGATGTTTGGATGAAGGTAAAGATATAGGGCGAGTGTACGGACCTCAAGGCCGTACATCGACCGTACATCCCATCCGGATCGACCAAAGACCCGGATCAGCTTTGTTTGGTGATGTGCAATGTGTGGGCGTGGATTATCCTTCCTTATGTGACCTTTGGGGTGTTGAGATAAGGAGATGAAGAGTTGATACATGGATAGAGGAAGGGATTTGGAGCAGGCAGTAACTTTGGTGATTTACCACAGTAACTTTATTGTTACTGTGGTAACTGAGTTATAAGACTTGGGAAGTTACCTTGCACCTATTTGGAGAGTGAAACACGCCAGGGGGAGTATGGATAAGCAAGGAGGAGTTTGGATAAGGTCTGGTCAAGGGAAGAAAGCTTTAGACAGGCTGGCACAGCTGGAAAGCTAAAGCAAGATACCCAAGCATGTGAGGAACCTTATTGGCTAGTTTGAATAAGGCATCTTTGACTACACATGCTTCTTATCCTAGCTAGACTGAACCTGGACGTTTTTATGTATCCCTACTCTATATATGTTGTAAACTCTCTCATTAATCAATCTAATGGAGTTTTGAGTATTCTCTCTTGTTCTTTATTCTCTTAGTCTCTCTTAAATCTCCAAATCTACACTAATCATCTCTTGATATTTATTCATCACTCTACATACACAAAAGTGTTTATGGTATCAGAGCCAGGTTGGCAAGGAAGGGAGTGGTGATTTGCGAGAATCTGTTGTGTGTTCTTGAGCTGTTCTTGAGCTGTTCTTCAGTTTCTGGGTATTTGGGAGGTTGTCTGGTCGATTCAAGCAACCTCAACAGGAGATGAAGCACAGGTTTAGTAAATCTTTGGGGCGTGAAGAAGAAATGGATGGAGTGTGTTCAAGATGGATAAAGGGAGCTTTGGAAAGCTGTGGGTTATGGAGCAGTCATGGAAAGGGGAAACCTTTCATGGAAATGGCTACTGAAGAAGGTCAGACAAGAGGTCTGAATCTGGGAAATGAAGTTGTTCAAGGAGACACTACAAAGAGTGAGATTGAAGCAACTTTAGGCAAGTCCAAGCCTGTAAGAGTCGTTGAGGACAAAGGGATGATCCGCGGCTTGAGACAAGGAAGGGATGAGTGTTATCAGCTTGTGGGAAGGCTGAGAGAAGTATGGTCAGAGTTAGATGTGGTGAAGGCACACACATCAAATCCGAGATGTGGTCAAGAAAGGAGGAAGCAAGATGTGATCTTTGGCTTCCTTATGGAAGAGGTATGTGAGCTTGTTAAACACACTTGTGATGTGTGGGAGATGAACAGGAAACCAGAAAGATGGAAGGGAGGTACAAGCTGTAAGAAGGGAAGGTTGAGAAAACTTTCTAAGGAGTGGTTAATGAAGAGAAGGGCATGGAGAAAGGGTAGCGAGTCTGAGCACTTAAGTGACAGGATGAGTGTGATCTTGAAGAGAATCAAGGATATACTTCAGCAGATGGTTATAGGAGAGTGTTCATACTCAGCTTACTTGGGAGAATCAGTAGAAGATGGTGTAAGTACAAGGAGGCAGGAGACCAAAGGAGGAGAGGATCCAATCACAAAGAAAGAATGGGATGAGTTTGTTAAGTGTGTGTATGAACTGGTTGCAAGAAAGAAGCAAGGTGCTCTAGCTGCAAGTGAGAAGCAAAGCGATTCCTACACAGCCTCTAAACCTATCATAATTGATTCTGGAGCAACACATCATATGATCAGTGATAGGAGTCTGATAAGTGATGTCAGGGCTGCAACAGGGTGTGTTACCATAGCTAATGGCGCTCAGATCCCAGTAGAAGGAATGGGAAACCTCAAGCTGTTTGAGAAGAGCTCAACCGCCTTATATCTGCCTCAGTTCACTTCAAATCTGATATCTGTTAAGAAAGCTACAATTGATCTGGATTGTCAAGTAGTATTCAGGCCAAATGAAGTTGAGTTTCAAGATTTGAAGACTGGAAGAGTTATTGGCAGAGGGGACAGCAAGCATCACTTATATCATCTCCAAACAGCTAAGACTCTTAATCCCATTAACTCTATGTGCCTGAGTAGTGCTGCTGATAGGTGTGATAGTATGACTTGGCATGCTAGATTAGGACATCCTCATGCTCGTGCAATTGAGTTAATCATGCCTAATATGTCATTTAATCACTTGGAGTGTGAAGCATGCATATTAGGAAAGCATTGTAGGACTGTCTTTCCAGCATCAGAGACTATATATGAGCATTGCTTTGATCTAGTTCACTCAGATGTGTGGACATCTCCGTGTGAGTCTAGGGATAGCCAGAAGTACTTTGTAACTTTTATTGATGAGAAATCAAAGTATACATGGGTCACTTTGATTCCCTCTAAAGATAGAGTCCTAGAAGCCTTTATGAACTTCCAAGCATATGTAACTAATCAATACAATGCTACTGTGAAGGTGCTAAGATCTGATAATGGAGGAGAATACACTAGCAATGCTTTCAAGAGTTATCTAGCAAAGCATGGGATTGTGCAGCAGACAAGCTGTCCTTACACACCACAGCAGAATGGGGTGGCTGAGAGAAAGAATAGGCACTTGATGGAGGTAGCAAGGTCAATGATGTTTCATGCAAATGTTCCAAAGAGGTTTTGGGGGGATGCTGTTCAGACTGCATGCTATCTCATCAACAGAGTTCCGACCAAGATCCTAAAGAATCTGTCTCCCTTTGAGGTATTGAACAAGACTAAACCACACCTTGATCATTTGAGAGTCTTTGGGTGTTTATGTTATGTGATGGTTCCCGGAGAGAGGAGGAACAAGCTAGAAGCAAAGAGTACTAAAGCTATGTTCATTGGGTACTCAATCACTCAGAAAGGGTACAAATGTTATGATCCAATAACCAGGAGGGTTTTGGTATCCAGAGAAGTGAAGTTTGTGGAGTCTAAAGGATATTATGAGGAGAAGAAATGGGAAGACCTAGAGGATCTGTCCCGAGCTCCAACAGAGAAGGCAACAACACTGAGAGTGTTGTTGGAGAGGCTAGGGATAGGATTATCCCAAGATCAGAAACCAGGAAGGAGAGAACCTTCTAACCAAGCTGGAGAAGCTGGAGAAACAACCCCTCTTGATCATGAGAGGGGGAATGGATCTGAATCAGAGGAGCAGGAGCAAAACCAAGAGGATTCAGGACAGCATGATCATGAGGAGACACATGAAGTAGAGAATGTTGTTCAGTCTACTGGTACAGAGGAGAGTGAGGATCAGTCAGATGGAAATGAGCAGGGAGAACCTACTGGCTTAGGAGAAGAAACACAAGATAATATTCAGGCTGAAGAACACGTTGAGACCCTGCGGAGGAGCACAAGGATAAAGAGGGATCCTTCCAACTGGGTAAACACGAGAGTGTACTACAATGCCCAGGCTGTGGAGCATCCTTCTCAAGCTGTGTGTTCCTTTGCTGAGTTTCCAGAGGAGCATCATGCCTTTATGATTAGTCTGGATGAGAGTTATGTACCAAGGACTTATGAAGAAGCTATGTTAGACAAGGAATGGAAAGAATCAGTGGGAGCTGAAGCAGGTGCTATGATCAAAAATGATACATGGTATGAGAGTGAGCTGCCTAAGGGAAAGAGGGCTGTATCTAGTAGATGGATCTTCACAATCAAGTATCTAGCAAATGGACAGATTGATAGGAAGAAGACCAGATTGGTTGCAAGAGGATTTACACAGACCTATGGAGAGGATTACATTGATACCTTTGCACCAGTAGCTAAGCTACATACAGTTCGGATTGTGTTGTCCATTGCAACAAACTTGGAGTGGGATTTGTGGCAGATGGATGTGAAGAATGCTTTCTTACAAGGTGAGCTAGAAGATGAGGTATACATGCTTCCTCCTCCTGGTCTTGAGCATCTAGTAAAACCAGGAAATGTTTTGAGATTGAAGAAGGCAATCTATGGGCTGAAGCAGTCTCCTAGAGCTTGGTACAGGAAGCTGAGTACAACCCTGAATGGCAGAGGATTCAGGAAGTCTGAACTGGATCATACACTCTTCACTTTGGTTACTCCATCAGGGATCATTGTGATACTGGTATATGTGGATGATTTGATTATCACAGGGAGTGATAAGGCTGGGATTAAAGCCACTAAAGAGTTCCTCAAGTCTGTGTTTGACATCAAAGACTTGGGAGAGATGAAGTATTTCTTGGGGATTGAGATATGCAGATCCAAGGAGGGTTTGTTTATGTCTCAAAGGAAGTATACAATGGATATGCTGAAGGAGACTGATGTACTTGGAGGAAAGGTAGCAAAGACACCTCTTGAGGAGGGGTATAAGGTCTTGCGTGAGGGGGAGGTTGAAGAGAAGCAGTTGTTTGAGGATCCTAAGCTATACAGGAAGATGGTTGGCAAGTTGATCTACTTGACCATCACACGGCCAGATATATGTTTTGCAGTGAACCAAGTGAGTCAGCATATGCAGGCGCCAAAGGTACATCATTGGAAGATGGTTGATAGGATACTGAGGTATTTGAGTGGCACGCCTGGTCAAGGAGTTTGGATGGGTTGCAATGGCAGTACAGAAGTGGTTGGGTATTGTGATGCTGATTGGGCAGGAGATAGAGTGGACAGGAGATCAACTACTGGATATTGTACATTCATTGGAGGGAACTTGGTTACTTGGAAGAGTAAGAAGCAAAAGGTTATCTCTTGTTCAAGTGCTGAAGCTGAGTATAGAGCCATGTTGAAGCTGACAAACGAATTGGTGTGGATCAAGGGGATCTTGAAGCATCTAGAGATTGAGCAGAGTACTCCTATGACTATGCATTGTGATAATCAAGCAGCTATCCACATTGCCTCCAACTCAGTGTTTCATGAGAGAACAAAGCACATAGAGGTGGATTGTCATAAGGTGAGGCAGATGATTATCTTAGGAGTGATTCTGCCATGTTATACAAGGAGTGAAGATCAGCTTGCAGATGTGTTTACCAAGGCAGCGAGATTGAAGACAATTGAGTCCATACTATCCAGGCTTGGACTCATCGATCTTACTCCCAGGAGCTGAGCCCCTTAACCATGGAGTCTCCACTCTTTTTCCCTCATCAAAGTTTTATCCCAATGGGTTTTCTTTGGTGAGGTTTTTAATGAGGGAGGTCTTCATGGTTTCCAATCTTGACTTGTTCCACATGGTCAAGCTTGAGGGGGAGTGTTGAGATAAGGAGATGAAGAGTTGATACATGGATAGAGGAAGGGATTTGGAGCAGGCAGTAACTTTGGTGATTTACCACAGTAACTTTATTGTTACTGTGGTAACTGAGTTATAAGACTTGGGAAGTTACCTTGCACCTATTTGGAGAGTGAAACACGCCAGGGGGAGTATGGATAAGCAAGGAGAAGTTTGGATAAGGTCTGGTCAAGGGAAGAAAGCTTTAGACAGGCTGGCACAGCTGGAAAGCTAAAGCAAGATACCCAAGCATGTGAGGAACCTTATTGGCTAGTTTGAATAAGGCATCTTTGACTACACATGCTTCTTATCCTAGCTAGACTGAACCTGGACGTTTTTATGTATCCCTACTCTATATATGTTGTAAACTCTCTCATTAATCAATCTAATGGAGTTTTGAGTATTCTCTCTTGTTCTTTATTCTCTTAGTCTCTCTTAAATCTCCAAATCTACACTAATCATCTCTTGATATTTATTCATCACTCTACATACACAAAAATGTTTATGGGGAGTCTTGGAGGCAAAGGAAGATTCAAATGGATAAGGTGAGCTGTTGGTATGAGCTGGAAAGGTAAAGGTGCTTTACCTTTACAGCCTTGACTCATCTGATCCATCCAATTCAAATGAAGCAATCTGAGCCCTCCATTCAGTCCAACCACGACCAGCTAGCACCAGAACATCAAAGACCAGCTTCCTCTCATCCTAACCATCCATTTATCTTTAATTTACAGCCTTAGGATCTATCTAGGTTTATGATCTGAGTTGTGTAAAGGCATAAATAAGCCTCTTAGTATCATTTTGTAATTTTTAAGCTGAGAGAGTCTCTCTTCTTCATAAACTTGTTCTTGGATCTTATTCTCTGGTTACTAAGTCTCTCTAATCTCCCATACACGTTCCTAATCTCTTAGTCTCTCCCATACTCTCTCTGATTCTCTTAAACTCATTTCTATTCTTCATACTTCATCATACACAAATCTCTCATCTGTTCTTACATCACTCAAGCACTTGTACTCTGAAAATCTCACATTCTCCACTACTTTTTGTATACAAATACAGCTTCTTACATTGCAATTCATCCTGATTTGATTAGAATGACGAGGAAGTTGTCATATTCCCAAACAGGAAAACTGGGATCACCTGATTTGAAAGTGGGATAACTTCTTCATCCTAATTCCTATGAGATTTATTGCACTTCCTGGTGATTCTCCACCTCTTTATGTATCCAAATACATCTTCTTACATCGCGATTCATCCTGATTTGATTAGAATGACGAGGAAGTTGTCATATTCCCAAACAGGAAAACTGGGATCACCTGATTTGAAAGTGGGATAACTTCTTCATCCTAATTCCTATGAGATTTATTGCACTTCCTGGTGATTCTCCACCTCTTTATGTATCCAAATACATCTTCTTACATCGCGATTCATCCTGGTTTGATTAGAATGACGAGGAAGTTGTCATATTCCCAAACAGGAAAACTGGGATCACCTGATTTGAAAGTGGGATAACTTCTTCATCCTAATTCCTATGAGATTTATTCCACTTCCTGGTGATTCTCCACTTCTTTATGTATCCAAATATAGCTTCTTACATCGCGATTCATCCTGGTTTGATCAGAATGACGAGGAAGTTGTCATATTCCCAAACAGGAAAACTGGGGTCACCTGATTTGAAAGTGGGATAACTTCTTCATCGTAATTCCTATGAGATTTATTTCACTTCCTGGTGATTCTCCACTTCTTTATGTATCCAAATACATCTTCTTACATCGCGATTCATCCTGGTTTGATTAGAATGACGAGGAAGTTGTCATATTCCCAAACAGGAAAACTGGGATCACCTGATTTGAAAGTGGGATAACTTCTTCATCCTAATTCCTATGAGAATTATTCCACTTCCTGGTGATTCTCCACTACTTTTTGTATACAAATACAGCTTCTTACATCGCGATTAATCCTGATTTGATTAGAATGGCGAGGAAGTTGTCATTTTCCCAAACAGGAAAACTGGGATCACCTGATTTGAAAGTGGGATAACTTCTTCATCCTAATTCCTATAAGATTTATTCCACTTCCTGGTGATTCTCCACTACTTTTTGTATACAAATACAGCTTCTTACATTGCGATTAATCCTGATTTGATTAGAATGACGAGGAAGTTGTCATATTCCCAAACAGGAAAACTGGGGTCACCTGATTTTAAAGTGGGATAACTTCTTCATCCTAATTCCTATGAGATTAATTCCACTTCCTGGTGATTCTCCACTTCTTTATGTATCCAAATACATCTTCTTACATCGCGATTCATCCTGGTTTGATTAGAATGACGAGGAAGTTGTCATATTCCAAACAGGAAAACTGGGATCACCTGATTTGAAAGTGGGATAACTTGTTCATCCTAATTCCTATGACAATTATTCCACTTCCTAGTGATTCTCCACTACTTTTTGTATACAAATACAGCTTCTTACATCGCGATTCATCCTGATTTGATTAGAATGACGAGGAAGTTGTCATATTCCCAAGCAGGAAAACTGGGGTCACCTGATTTGAAAGTGGGATAACTTCTTCATCCTAATTCCTATGAGATTTATTCCACTTCCTGGTGATTCTCCACTTCTTTATGTATCCAAATACATCTTCTTACATCGCGATTCATCCTGGTTTGATTAGAATGACGAGGAAGTTGTCATATTCCCAAACAGGAAAACTGGGATCACCTGATTTGAAAGTGGGATAACTTCTTCATCCCAATTCCTATGAGAATTATTCCACTTCCTGGTGATTCTCCACTACTTTTTGTATACAAATACAGCTTCTTACATTGCGATTAATCCTGATTTGATTAGAATGACGAGGAAGTTGTCATATTCCCAAACAGGAAAACTGGGGTCACCTGTTTTGAAAGTGGGATAACTTCTTCATCCTAATTCCTATGAGATTAATTCCACTTCCTGGTGATTCTCCACTTCTTTATGTATCCAAATACATCTTTTTACATCGCGATTCATCCTGGTTTGATTAGAATGACGAGAAAGTTTTCATATTCCCAAACAGGAAAACTGGGATCACCTTATTTGAAAGTGGGATAACTTCTTCATCCTAATTCCAATGAGAATTATTCCACTTCCCGGTGATTCTCCACTACTTTTTGTATACAAATACAGCTTCTTACATCGCGATTCATCCTGATTTGATTAGAATGACGAGGAAGTTGTCATATTCCCAAACAGGAAAACTGGGATCACCTGATTTGAAAGTGGGATAACTTCTTCATCCTAATTCCTATGAGAATAATTCCACTTCCTGGTGATTCTCCACTTCTTTATGTATCCAAATACATCTTCTTACATCGCGATTCATTCTGATTTGATTAGAATGACGAGGAAGTTGTCATATTCCCAAACAGGAAAACTGGGATCATCTGATTTGAAAGTGGGATAACTTCTTCATCCTAATTCCTATGAGAATTATTCCACTTCCTGGTGATTCTCCACTACTTTTTGTATACAAATACAGCTTCTTACATTGCGATTAATCCTGATTTGATTAGAATGACGAGGAAGTTGTCATATTCCCAAACAGGAAAACTGGGATCACCTTATTTGAAAGTGGGATAACTTCTTCATCCTAACTCCTATGAGATTTATTCCACTTCCTGGTGATTCTCCACTAATTTATGTATCCAAATACAGCTTCTTACATCGCGATTCATCCTGGTTTGATTAAAATGACGAGGAAGTTGTCATATTCCCAAACAGGAAAACTGGGATCACCTGATTTGAAAGTGGGATAACTTCTTCATCCTAATTCCTATGAGAATTATTCCACTTCCTGGTGATTCTCCACTACTTTTTGAATCCAAATATAGGTTCTTACATCCCGATTCATCCTGGTTTGATCAGAATGACGAGGAAGTTGTCATATTCCCAAACAGGAAAACTGGGATCACTTTATTTGAAAGTGGGATAACTTCTTCATCCTAATTCCTATAAGAATTATTCCACTTCCTGGTGATTCTCCACTACTTTTTGTATACAAATACAGCTTCTTACATCGCGATTCATCCTGATTTGATTAGAATGACGAGGAAGTTGTCATATTCCGAAACAGGAAAACTGGGATCACCTTATTTGAAAGTGGGATAACTTCTTCATCCTAATTCCTATGAGATTTATTCCACTTCCTGGTGATTCTCCACTTCTTTATGTATCCAAATACATCTTCTTACATCGCGATTCATCCTGGTTTGATGAGAATGACGAGGAAGTTGTCATATTCCCAAACAGGAACACTGGGATCACCTGATTTGAAAGTGGGATAACTTCTTCATCCTAATTCCTATGAGATTTATTCCACTTCCTGGTGATTCTCCACTTCTTTATGTATCCAAATACATTTTCTTACATCACGATTCTATAAGATTTACAGAGTCTCAGGCTGTATAAGTGTTGAACAAACTCACAAGGGCTAGAGAGAACTTGAAATGGTGAAGAGAGACTAATGGAGGTGAGATTTAGTGAATGGAAGTATAAGAGAGATTATGGGAGATTGAGTGAGAATAAGGGACTGAGAGTATGAGATTAAGTAACCAGAACAGAGTAATCAAAAGAATAGAGATTGAGAGATTCAAAGTAACCAAAGACTATGAAGGAGAAGGGGAAATCCCCCTTACTCTCTTGAAAATGTTTACAATTGACAATAAGGAGCTCAAATATGAAAGGTCACGAGCTACTAGGGTTTTCACATCAGAAACCACAAGCATGTGAAGTCAAACTAAGGAGGAGTGCCTATTTTGAATTCTATGGACCAGAATCATCACATGCTTGGCCAATGGGAGTCTTGGGTGTGTCTGTCCTTTACAGGCTGTCATGAGCTGTTCTTGTGGACTGAATAAGCCAATAGGGGACCACACCTTATCCATAAACGGACAGTAGCAAGAGCATCTTGCCTGATGCTTTCCAAGGCAAGATAAGATGCCATTTGGATCCTTTCTTTGTGAATAACGTTCAACCATGTTTCTTCATGACTTGGCGTCCAAGGTTTCTCCATGGGAGTGTACGGATTATGTTTGGACCGTACACTTTGTACCCTGACATTGCACATCTCAAAATCTCCTCAAAGGTTGATAGAAAGTGTTTCGGGTCTTTCCTGTCCGTACTGTCCGTATGGCCAGCCGTACCATCGACCCTAACATTGCACTATCAACCATTCTTTCCTTAACTCCTCCAATGTCTTCACAAGATCATTCTAAGTCCCTCCTGGACTTAACTTCACCATGATAGCCGCTTCTAGACACTTCTGAAGCTAATAAGAACTCTTCTGAACATCTTCTGGAGCTTGTCCTACTAATGTACAAGCTCCATCTTCTCTTCAGTTCAACACTCCCCCTCAAGCTTGACTCTAGGAGATCCTAAGTCAAGCTTGGAACCCTGAAGAGTCTCCCTCATTAAAAACCTTACAAGGAAAACTCATTGGGACAAAACCTTGCAAGGGAAAAAGAGTAGAGCTCTCCAAAGCCTAGGGATTGGCCAGTGAGCTCTTGTGCCTTAGAACCAATGTGGTTGGACACAAGAAGCTCTGGATCACGGCCTAATAGGTGCAGCAACTCTTTACAGCTTTGCACACACTTCAGCTTCACCTCTTCATGGAACCAGTTTGAAGTCTCCCCCTCTCAACTGACTTCACAGCCATCTTAGAGAAGCTAGGGAACGACCAGGAACACTTCAGTGAGGCCCAAGCAATGGTACCTGATACATTATCCCAAAGGTGCATCAGTACTTATCAAGAACCAAGAATTTGAATATCCTGCATCACAATTGATGCACACAATTCAATCAATCTTTTTCAGTATAATCACAGTTCAATCAATTCATTTCTAGTAACTTTCTCAAGCTTAAGCACTTAAGAGAAGAATGAATTGAACTGAAAGAGACTAAGGGATACTTCCCTTTTTGTTTTGGTGAGGAGCTTTCTATGAGCATACGCATCCTCCACTTGTACACATTCCCTTGTACCGGCTCATCTTAGGGACTGATACAGCTTGACTCTCCACTTGATCCTCCCTCAAGTAGTCTCTGTAGGTATCACATCTATCTCCTAAAGGTTGCTTATCAAGATCAAAACTACCTGATTCAACAATATGAACGCAGTGCCTCAGTTCTTTAGGAGAGAAATCCAAGTACATAGGCTTATCTTTTCAGACTAAGCTGCATTAATTCAATGAATTTTAAGGAGATAAGTCTATCATCTTGAGTAACATGATAAGTAGACTTCCCTTTTTATTTTTGGTGAGTTTCCCACTCGGCCAATGCATCATCTTCTTGGCACCATCAACTTGTTGGATGACTAAATGGGTTTATCAGCTTCTCCTCAGCCACCTCTCATTGAAGCCGCATTGATGGAGAGCCTTCCTCCTCACTTGCCAAGACTGCTCTGAACAGCCTCTTGCCTAGATACGCCACTGACTTGGCCCGGTTGATGGTTCTTCTTAGAAGCCTTTGCAAAGACCTATCAGGCCATGAACCTTGCTTATTTAACATTCCCCCCTCAAGCTTAGTTTCCGAGACTTTGATTTGGAACTAAGCTTGTGTGGGTGTAAGCACTTTCATGGCCTTAGACCACGGTCTCAACAGACTGTGGTGATGGTCTCGGTCTTGTGAGCTGCTCTCTTCCTTATACCAGGAACTAGGGTGTTTGAATCACCATAAAGAGTCTCACAAGTTACACTTCTTATTGCATAATGTCCCATGCTACACTTCCTGTAGACTAAGGACTAGACATGTCCTAATGGTATTATGCAATAGCCATCTCTCATTGCATAATCAATCACACTACACTTCCTGTAGATTGGGGACTGACATGTCCTAGTGATGATATGCAATGGCAAAGGACCTTTGTCTTTACATTCTTTGTTGTTGGTGAGTTACTTGTATCACTGCTTGTGTACCTAAAACCACCACAACTCAATGCACAATTAAATCATCCTATTGGGACCAAAGCAAGATCACACATCTTGTTTGATCACCAATGCCTCAACAAAATATTAATTCTAAACAGGCAAACAAAAGATCAAGAACAAGCACAATCTAGACAAGGGTAACAATGCATGATCAATCTGACAGTTCAATGCATGAATGCAATAACTTAGACAGCACCTAATTGATGCAAGACAATTTCAAGAGATAAACCTATCATGATTGTATAGAAAGAGATAAAGATCAGGTTTACTCCCTTGTATAAATGGTGAGGGGTGGCTGCTCTTCACACACCACTTGAATCCCTCACTTGCTGAGCTTAACAGCTCCTTCTCTTATCATGCAAGCTCATCCACACTCCTCTTCAGGCTTGAGACCAAGTATAGGGAAGGTCTAAGCTTGATGGTGAGCGCATGATAGCTCCATGATAAGTCTTGTGGAAAGCACCTCCATCTCCTTTGGACTTGATGCTTGAACCTCCACCACATCATTATTCCATTGAGGAGATACCTCAGCCAACTCTCCAAGCACCTCACACGCCTTGTTGAGTGACCTTCTTCTTCCCTCTACTTCGGCTGAATCACTCCATGATCAGCTTGTAATGACCTTGAGTAATACAGGTCATTGAGCAACAGGATCATCAGGTGGCTCACTTTGCTCCTCAAGCTTGGATTGAGTATGGGTCCAAGCTTGAAGTGAGCCTCAATGAGCCTTAAGATCAGGAGCGCAACATCTCATGGATTGCGCTTCATCCACTGATCAACCCTTCCCTTTATCTCCAATGCCTTCTGGTCACCAGTCTCCTCCAGACTTAGGTGATGACCATTCGCCTTGTGTATCCACATACACCCCAGCGACCATTCCCAATGGGTAAAGTCTTCCTCTTTTACTAAGATTGATGATGAACAAAGAGCACATCATGTGAATCTGAAACATCACTCAAACTCCAGCAAAGATAAGACACAAGCATTGGAATCAATCCTTGACCAATATCAAGTTTGATTTCCAATGTAACAAGCTATGCAACAGATTGAAACAAGCATTATCAAGTTCACATCTTTGCAAGCAATCTCTCTAAGTACAAGCAAGATCAAATCAGATTCAAGACGAGCTACTTAGGCATTAACTTCTGCCTTAACTTCATTTTAGATTTGAATCTAAGTGTATCAACCTAAGGCAGCAACAAGATGACAATATTATACACTTTTGTGTATTAGAGTGTGTTTAAGAACAATCAGATTGTTTTGTGTAAGATTAAAGAGATTAAGAGAATAAGTAGAGAGAGAATAGAGAGAATACTCAAAACTCCATTAATTAATTTAATGTCTCAGATACAAGTTATATATGAAGAGATAAGGATAATACAAAGAGGATTTCGAAATCATAAGCATGTGAAGTCAAGGGATAGGCTGTAAAGATGCTTCACATGCTTGGACAGGCTGTAAAGGTGCTTTACCTTTCCAGCTATGACCAGACCTTATCCAAACTACTCCTTCCTTATCCAGACTTCCTCTTGGGCGTGATCCACTCTCCAAAGGGATGCAAAGTAACTTCCTAAGCTTTTAACTTAGTTACCACAGTCAAACCGAAGTTACTGTGGTAAAACTCCAAAGTTACTATCTGCCCCAATACTCTTCCTCTATCAATGTATCACCTCTTCTCAACACTCCCCCTCAAGCTTGACCATGTAGAACAAGTCAAGCTTGGAAACCATGAAGACCTCCCTCATTAAAAACCTCACCAAGGAAAACCCATTGGGATAAAACCTTGATGAGGGAAAAAGAGTGGAGACTCCATGGTTAAGGGGCTCAGCTCCTTGGAGTAAGATCAATGAGTCCAAGCCTTGATAGTATGGACTCCATTGTCTTTAATCTCGCTGCCTTAGTAAACACATCTGCAAGCTGGTCTTCACTTCTTGTATAACATGGCAGTATCACTCCTAAGATAATCATCTGCCTCACCTTATGACAATCCACCTCTATGTGCTTTGTTCTCTCATGAAACACTGAGTTGGAGGCAATGTGGATAGCTGCTTGATTGTCACAATGCATAGTCATAGGAGTAGTCTGCTCAATCTCTAGATGCTTCAAGATCCCCTTGATCCACACCAACTCGTTTGTCAGCTTCAACATGGCTCTATACTCAGCTTCAGCACTTGAACAGGAGATAACCTTCTGCTTCTTACTCTTCCAAGTTACCAAGTTCCCTCCAATGAATGTACAATACCCAGTAGTTGATCTCCTGTCCACTCTATCTCCTGCCCAATCAGCATCACAATAACCAACCACTTCTGTACTGCCATTGCAGCCCATCCAAACTCCTTGTCCAGCCGTCCCACTTAAATACCTCAGTATCCTATCAACCATCTTCCAATGATGGACCTTTGGCGCCTGCATATGTTGACTCACTTGATTCACAGCGAAGCATATATCTGGCCTAGTAATTGTCAAGTAGATCAGCTTGCCAACCATCTTCCTGTATAGCTTAGGATCCTCAAACAGCTGCTTCTCTTCAACCTCCCCCTCACGCAGAACCTTATATCCCTCCTCGAGGGGTGTCTTAGCTATCTTTCCTCCAAGCACATCAGTCTCCTTCAACATATCCATAGTATACTTCCTTTGAGACATAAACAAACCCTCCTTTGATCTGCATATCTCAATGCCCAGAAAATACTTCATCTCTCCCAAATCCTTGATGTCAAACACAGATTTGAGAAACTCCTTAGTAGCTTGAATCCCTGCCTTATCACTCCCTGTGATAATCAAATCATCCACATACACTAGAATCACAATGATCCCTGAAGGTCCTGTCAAGGTGAAGAGAGTGTGATCTAATTCAGACTTCCTAAAGCCTCTCCCATTGAGTGTTGTACTCAGCTTCCTGTACCAAGCTCTAGGTGATTGTTTCAGCCCATATATTGCCTTCTTCAATCTCAAAACATTCCCTGGCTTTACTAGATGCTCAAGACCAGGAGGAGGAAGCATGTATACCTCATCTTCTAGCTCACCTTGTAAGAAAGCATTCTTCACATCCATCTGCCACAAATCCCACTCCAAGTTTGTTGCAATGGACAACACAATCCGAACTGTATGTAGCTTAGCTACTGGTGCAAAGGTATCAATGTAATCCTCTCCATAGGTCTGTGTAAATCCTCTTGCAACCAATCTGGTCTTCTTCCTATCAATCTGTCCATTTGCTAGATACTTGATTGTGAAGATCCATCTACTAGATACAGCCCTCTTTCCCTTAGGCAGCTCACTCTCATACCATGTATCATTTTTGATCATAGCACCTGCTTCAGCTCCCACTGATTCTTTCCATTCCTTGTCTAACATAGCTTCTTCATAAGTCCTTGGTACATAACTCTCATCCAGACTAATCATAAAGGCATAATGCTCCTCTGGAAACTCAGCAAAGGAACACACGGCTTGAGAAGGATGCTCCACAGCCTGGGCATTGTAGTACACTCTCGTGTTTACCCAGTTGGAAGGATCCCTCTTTATCCTTGTGCTCCTCCTCAAAGCTTGAACCTGATCTTCAGTTTGCACACTAGCCGGCTCCACTTGCTCTTCTTCTGAACTGGCCGGTCTGAGTTGTTCTTCTACACTAGACTGAACCTCATCCACTTCTCCACTAGACTGAACCTCATCCACTTCTCCACTAGACTGAACCTCATTGTTCTCAACTTCTTGTGATGTATCTTGATCATGAAGACCTGAATCCTCTTGGTTTTGCTCTTGCTCACCAGATTCAGTTCCATTCCCCCTCTCATGATCAAGAGGAGTTGTTCTTCCAGCTCCACCACTCTGATTGGAAGACTCTCTCCTTCCGGTTTCCTGATCCTGGGATAATCCTATCCCAAGCTTCTCTAACAACACTCTCAGTATTGTTGCCTTATCAGATGGAGCTTGAGACAAATCCTTCAGATTTTCCCACTCCTTTTCTTCATAATAACCTTTTGTTTCAACAAACTTCACTTCTCTAGATACCATCACTCTCCTTGCTTCAGGATCATAGCACTTGTACCCCTTCTGAGTGATAGAGTAACCAATGAACATAGCCTTAGTACTCTTTGCCTCCAGCTTGTTTCTCTGCTCTCCTGGAACCATGACATAGCACACACACCCAAAGACACGTAGATGATCAATGACAGGTTTACTCTTGTTCAATACCTCAAATGGAGACAGATTCTTCAATATCTTGGTTGGAACCCGGTTGATGAGATAGCAAGCAGTCTGCACAGCATCACTCCAAAAGCGTTTTGGGACATTTGCATGAAACATCATTGATCTAGCAACCTCCATCAAGTGCCTGTTCTTCCTCTCAGCTACCCCATTCTGCTGTGGTGTGTAAGGGCAGCTAGTCTGATGCACAATCCCATGCTTGGCTAGATGACTCTTGAAGGCATTGCTGATGTATTCACCTCCATTATCTGATCTCAGTACCTTCACAGTAGCATTGTATTGATTAGATACATATGCTTGGAAGTTCATAAATGCTTCTAGCACCCTATCTTTAGATGGAAGCAATGTAAGCCAAGTATACTTAGACTTCTCGTCAATGAATGTCACAAAGTACTTCTGGCTATCTCTAGACAAACAAGGAGCAGTCCACACATCTGAATGAACTAGATCAAAGCAATGCTCATAAGTAGTTTCTGATGTTGGAAAAACAGTCCTACAATGCTTCCCTAATATGCATGCTTCACACTCCAAGTGACTAAATGACATATTAGGAATTATCAATTCAATAGCACGAGCATGAGGATGTCCCAATCTAGCATGCCAAGTAATACTATCAATCTTCTCATAAGTACTACTCAAACACATAGAATCAAAGGGTTTAGAGATCTTAGCCAATTGGAGCTGATATAGATTATTCTTGCTGTCTCCTCTCCCAATGACCCTTCCAGTCTTCAAATCTTGGAACTCAACATCATCTGGCCTGAATACTACTTGACAGCCAAGATCAATTGTGGCTTTCCTCACAGATAGCAAATTTGAAGCAAACTGTGGCATGTAGAAGGCATCTGAGTCTTTATCAAATAGCTTGAGCTTTCCAACTCCTTCTATTGGAATCCTATCACCATTAGCTATCATCACACCCCCAGTGGCTTTCTTTACATCACTCATTAAGCTTCTATCACTAATCATGTGATGACTTGCTCCAGAATCAACAATGATGGGTTTGTTGGATGTGGATGCTTTGGCAGGAGCACCTTGTCTCCGGGTCGTAGCCAAAGCATACACATACTTGACAAACTCATCCCATTCCTCCTTTGTGACTCGCTCATCTGCTCCTTTGGTCTCTAGCTTCCTCATAACCCCACTGCTCTCTACAGATTCTCCCATGTAAGCTGAGTAGAAACACTCTCCTACTTGCATACTCTCCTTGATACCCTTCCTCCATAATCTGCTCATCATGACCCACATCTTAGAAAGTTTTCTCAACTTTCCCTTCTTGCAGCTTGTACCTCTCTTCCATCTACCTGGCTTCTTGTTTATCTCCCACACATCACAAATGTGTTCAACCAACTCACATATCTCTCCCATAAGAAAGCTAAAGATCACATCTTGCTTCCTCCTTCCTGTATGAGTTTTCACCATACCCAACTCTGATTCTACTTCTCTCAGCCTCCCCACAAGCTGATACAACTCGTCCTTCCTTTGTCTTAGACTATAGATCACGCCCTTGGCTTCATGACCCTCCAACCTTGCTGTCTGACCTTCTTCAGCAGCTACCTCCTTTAAAGGTTCTACCTTTACTTGAATCTCCTTCAAACTTGCTGTCTGATCTTTCTCAGCAGCTCTCACCTTTAAAGGCTCTTCCTTTACATGATTACTCCAAATCCCACAGCTTTCCAAAGCTGTCTCTACCCAATCTGA
The DNA here is from genome assembly GCF_020379485.1 of Brassica napus. Taxonomy (NCBI): domain Eukaryota; kingdom Viridiplantae; phylum Streptophyta; class Magnoliopsida; order Brassicales; family Brassicaceae; genus Brassica; species Brassica napus. The sequence goes on from NW_026014592.1 coordinate 204,134, forward strand.
CCAGATCCACTTGTTTTCTCTCCCTTTCTTCACTTGATAACTTGATCTTGTCTTCATCTCTCTGCTCACGTTTGACTCCATCAGATGTCCTCAATAAAACCCAGCAAATGAAGAACAGAGCTCAAAACCACCAAGAACACTCAAGAACATCAAGAACAGCTCAAGAACACAAAACCAGATTTTTTAAGAACATGAATAACACACTTCCACCCTTTTAGTAACCTGGCTCTGATACCATATACACTTTTGTGTATTAGAGTGTGTTTAAGAACAATCAGATTGTTTTGTGTAAGATTAAAGAGATTAAGAGAATAAGTAGAGAGAGAATAGAGAGAATACTCAAAACTCCATTAATTAATTTAATGTCTCAGATACAAGTTATATATGAAGAGATAAGGATAATACAAAGAGGATTTCGAAATCATAAGCATGTGAAGTCAAGGGATAGGCTGTAAAGATGCTTCACATGCTTGGACAGGCTGTAAAGGTGCTTTACCTTTCCAGCTATGACCAGACCTTATCCAAACTATTCCTTCCTTATCCAGACTTCCTCTTGGGCGTGATCCACTCTCCAAAGGGATGCAAAGTAACTTCCTAAGCTTTTAACTTAGTTACCACAGTCAAACCGAAGTTACTGTGGTAAAACTCCAAAGTTACTATCTGCCCCAATACTCTTCCTCTATCAATGTATCACCTCTTCTCAACAAATATGCAATAACCTTAATCAGTTTCTATTTATGAATGCAAGAAGAGATCAGACAATAATAGGATTGAACTTAGACAGTATGAGACATGCTTATATATGCAAAATAGCTTATCAATCATGATGTAATCAGTTGAGACATTCTACTCATTCCTACAACATATTCATGGTGATTTGAGCTATGGAAATACGCAAGTCAATGCAGCAGACAGAATCATGATAATATCAAGTCCTAATCTATGCAAGCACATTCTCTAAATACTTATGTATGATCAATGATTAAACCCATAGTATTTAGGCAATAATAGTTAACCACCTTAACCACCATCTTAGACATTAATCAAGATGTTTCAATCTTAAGGCAGCAACAAAATGATAATGCAAAACACCTTAACAACAGTTTTAGACATCATGAATGCAACCAGCGGATGAGACAATACCATCTAGCATCCTAGCAACACATTCAAGACTCACGGCATGGCATATATCATCAAGAACACCAAACAAGTCTCATAAAGCATCCTGGGACAGTAACTAGACAATACCATCTAGCAAAAAGTTCAATCAACCCAACGATCCAATAACAACACTCAACTACCACCAAGCAATAATACAAGCTCATATCAAGAAGGGAAAAGGATTGGCTTACACCCAAGGAATCTGTGCTAATTCCTTGAACCTCCTAGGCACCAGGTCATGACATTTTGATGGAATGGAGATGTAGACTCGCCACCTAACAGCTCCTCCTTGTCTTTATGACCACCTTCTTGTATCTCAAACTGTAAAGACCACTCCTTTCTTCATGTTTCCAAGTCGCCAACTCCATGAGCAAAGGGAAAGCTCTCTCCTTGAGAGGTTTCATCTTAACCAGGAGGTGAGGCACGCCTTTAATGGACAGGAGAAAGGTGGAGAGACCATGAGAGAACGCCATGGCTTTGGTCTGCTTCTTCTTGAAGAGATGTAGCCGGTTTTGACAGATCTTCAAAGGCTTGGATTTGAGATGAGGATGAGCTTGTAATGGATATGCGGAAGCTTCTACCAGGTTCTGATGAACCTGGCTCTGATACCATATAAGATTTACAGAGTCTCAGGCTGTATAAGTGTTGAACAAACTCACAAGGGCTAGAGAGAACTTGAAATGGTGAAGAGAGACTAATGGAGGTGAGATTTAGTGAATGGAAGTATAAGAGAGATTATGGGAGATTGAGTGAGAATAAGGGACTGAGAGTATGAGATTAAGTAACCAGAACAGAGTAATCAAAAGAATAGAGATTGAGAGATTCAAAGTAACCAAAGACTATGAAGGAGAAGGGGAAATCCCCCTTACTCTCTTGAAAATGTTTACAATTGACAATAAGGAGCTTAAATATGAAAGGTCACGAGCTACTAGGGTTTTCACATCAGAAACCACAAGCATGTGAAGTCAAACTAAGGAGGAGTGCCTATTTTGAATTCTATGGACCAGAATCATCACATGCTTGGCCAATGGGAGTCTTGGGTGTGTCTGTCCTTTACAGGCTGTCATGAGCTGTTCTTGTGGACTGAATAAGCCAATAGGGGACCACACCTTATCCATAAACGGACAGTAGCAAGAGCATCTTGCCTGATGCTTTCCAAGGCAAGATAAGATGCCATTTGGATCCTTTCTTTGTGAATAACGTTCAACCATGTTTCTTCATGACTTGGCATCCAAGGTTTCTCCATGGGAGTGTACGGATTATGTTTGGACCGTACACTTTGTACCCTGACATTGCACATCTCAAAATCTCCTCAAAGGTTGATAGAAAGTGTTTCGGGTCTTTCCTGTCCGTACTGTCCGTATGGCCAGCCGTACCATCGACCCTAACATTGCACTATCAACCATTCTTTCCTTAACTCCTCCAATGTCTTCACAAGATCATTCTAAGTCCCTCCTGGACTTAACTTCACCATGATAGCCGCTTCTAGACACTTCTGAAGCTAATAAGAACTCTTCTGAACATCTTCTGGAGCTTGTCCTACTAATGTACAAGCTCCATCTTCTCTTCAGTTCAACAGATTCATCCTGATTTCATTAGAATGACGATATGAGATTTAAGGATATAGATGATTATCTGAGTTTAGAAAGGATTATAGAAGAGAATAAGAGATTAAGAGACAGATTAGAGACTAATGGAGAATCATAATGAAATGAGTATAGAGAGAGATTGTTTAGAACTGTCTAATCTTTATTAAGGGATGAGATTACATATATATAGGTCCATACACTTAGGGTTTTCGAAATCATAAGCATGTAGAGTCAAAGGGGAGCCTAAGCTTTAATTTGAACCGGCCAATGGGTGTCTCCACACGTTTGAAGCATCTTTCTTATCCAAGACCAGATGCTCTTCCTTTCCAGCCCTTGCCAGCCTGTCCTAGCTGTCAAGCCGTGCCTTCCTTATCCTCTCAACGTTCGGATAAGGTCTTGGCCGAGTGTAACTTCTCCTCAGTACATCAAAGTTACTTGGATAGTTACTTGACCGCTTTCACCTTGTACGGCCTGGTCACTTGTACGGCCTGGTACGGCCTCTCCATCCGTACCATCCCCTTCACCTTATTCAGCCTCTTAACCCTTTTGCTCTCCTTATGATCTCAACTCCTTTGTGTCTTTACTTCACATGTCTCAACTCATCTCAACACTCCCCCTCAAGCTTAGCTTTGTAAAAGCCTAAGCTTGGATGGCTATGAGATCTTCCTCATTAAAAACCTCACCAAGGAAAACCCATTGGGACAAAACCTTGATGAGGGAAAAAGAGTAAAGACCTCACAGCCAAGAGGATCAGCTCCTTCTCTTCCCAAGATCAATGAGGCCCAACCTGATGTGAATGGACTCCATTGTCTTCTGTCTTGCAGCCTTGGTGAACACATCAGCTAACTGATCTTCACTCCTCGTGTAACATGGCAAGATGACTCCTAGGATGATCATTTGCCTCACCTTGTGGCAATCAACTTCAATGTGCTTGGTCCTCTCATGAAACACCGAGTTGGATGCAATGTGAATGGCTGCTTGGTTATCACAATGCATTGTCATTGGTGTGGCTTGATCAATCTCCAAATGCTTCAAGATGCCTTTGATCCACACCAACTCGTTGGTAAGCTTCAGCATAGCTCTATACTCAGCTTCTGCACTTGAGCAAGAGACCACCTTCTGCTTCTTACTCTTCCATGTCACCAAGTTGCCTCCAATGAATGTGCAATAGCCTGTGGTTGATCTCCTGTCTGCTCTATCACCAGCCCAATCTGCATCACAGTATCCAACCACTTCAGTGCTTCCATTGCAACCCATCCATATTCCTTGGTCAGGTGAGCCGTTGAGATACATCAAGATCCTCTCCACCATGCGCCAATGATGCTCCTTAGGAACTTGCATATGTTGACTCACCTGATTGACAGCAAAACAAATGTCAGGTCTAGTTATGGTAAGATAAATCAATTTGCCAACTAGTTTTCTATAGAGTTTAGGATCCTGATAAGGTTTGCTGTCTTCAATCTCCCCCTCTCGTGGGACTTTGTAACCATCCTCCATAGGCATCCTTGCAGTCTTGCCTCCATAAGCACCTGCACCTTTCAAAAGATCAAGTGTATACTTCCTTTGGGACATGAATAAACCTTCCTTGGATCTACATATCTCAATTCCAAGAAAGTATTTCATTTCTCCCAAATCTTTAATCTCAAACATGGATTTAATGAACTCCTTGGTTGCTATGATACCTTCCTTATCACTTCCTGTGATAATGATATCATCAACATACACAAGAAGTGCAATCATACCTGAGGGAGTTGTGAGTGTGAAGAGAGTGTGGTCTAGTTCAGACTTCTTGAAGCCTCGGCCATTCAGAGTAGTGCTCAGCTTGTTGTACCAAGCTCTTGGTGATTGCTTCAGCCCATAGATAGCTTTCTTCAATCTCAACACATTCCCTCTCTTCACTAAGTGTTCTAGGCCTGGAGGTGGATGCATATATACTTCATCCTCAAGTTCACCTTGTAAGAATGCATTCTTCACATCCATTTGCCATAACCCCCATCCAAGATTCACAGCCAAGCTTAATACAATCCGTATTGTATGTAGTTTAGCTACTGGTGCAAAGGTTTCTATGTAATCTTCTCCATAAGTTTGAGTGAAACCTCTTGCTACTAGCCTTGACTTCTTCCTCTCAACCTTTCCATCAGCCTTATACTTGATTGTGAATATCCATTTACTACTCACAGCCTTCTTCCCTTTTGGTAACTCACTCTCATACCATGTATCATTCTTGATCATGGCTCCTGCCTCAGCTCCAACTGATTCCTTCCATTCTTTATCCATGATTGCTTCTTCATAGCTTCTTGGAATATAGTTCTCATCCAAGTTAACCATGAATGCACAATGTTCTTCAGGGTATTGAGCAAAGGAACACACAGCTTGAGAAGGATGCTCCACAGCTTGGGCATTGTAGTACACTCGCGTGTTTACCCAAGAGGAAGGATCCTTTCTAAGCCTTGTGCTTCTCCTCAATACTGGTTGTTCTTGCACTTGAACCGGCTCATCTTGTATATGTGGTTCTTGTGCTTCATCTCCTTGGTCTTGCTCACCTTGATGATGAGAACCTGAGTTGAACTCTTCTCCTTCTTCACTCAAGCCGACTCCTTCTTGGCCATTTTCTTGAGTTTCAGGTTCACTTCCCCCCTCATGATCAAGGTGAGGTGTTTGAGCAGCTCTACTTGGTTCATTTGAGCTCTCTTCTGGTTGTCTATTTCTTGTGGACTGATCCTGATTCATCTTGATACCAAGACCTTCCAAAATAATCCTTAAGACTCCAGCCTTATCTGATGTGAGGTCCCTCAAGTCTTCTTGATTCTTCTCTTCATAGTATCCTCTTTCTTCAATGAACTTCACATCTCTAGATACAAGTACCCTTCTAGCTTCTGGATCATAACACTTATATCCCTTTTGAGTTGTTGAGTAGCCAATGAACATTGCCTTTCGGCTTCTTGCTTCTAGCTTGTTCCTCAACTCTCCTGGTACCAACACATAACACAAGCATCCAAACACTTTCATATATGCCAAAGATGGCTTGCGCTTGTTCAGTACCTCAAATGGTGCTTGATCCTTCAACACCCTTGTCGGCATTCGGTTGATTAGATAGCAAGCAGTGGATACAGCATCACTCCAGAATCTCTTAGGTACATTGGCTTGGAACATCAATGACCGAGCCACCTCCATCAAGTGCCTGTTCTTCCTCTCAGCTACACCATTCTGTTGTGGTGTGTAGGGACAGCTTGTTTGATGAAGTATTCCATGATGATCTAGATGACTTTTGAACGCATAGCTTGTGTACTCTCCTCCATTATCTGATCTCAAAATTTTAATCTTAGCATGATAATGGTTAGTCACATAAGCTTGAAAGTTCTTGAATGCATCTATCACCCTATCTTTTGATGGAATAAGTGTTAACCAGGTGTATTTAGATTTTTCATCAATGAATGTGACAAAGTACTTATGATTGTCTCTAGAGAAACTAGGTGCAGTCCACACATCAGTATGAATCAAATCAAAGCAATTTTCATAAACAGTAGATGTTCTTGGAAACACATTCTTACAATGCTTGCCTAAGATGCAAGCTTCACACTTATCATTTTCAAAAACCACACCTGGTAACATCAAGTTTAAAGCCCTCTCATGGGGATGACCTAGTCTAGCATGCCACAATGCATTTTTATTCAAACTAGAAGCAGAAGTAAATGAGCAGTTATGATTGGAAACAGGATCAAGCTTCTCAAGCATGTATAACTCTCCCTTTGTGACTCCTTTTCCAATCAATTGGCTGCTCTCAATATCCTGAAACTTCACATCATTAGGACTGAATATAACATTGCAATTCAAATCAGTAGTACATTTCTTAACTGAAAGTAGATTTGATGTGAATTCAGGAATGTAAAATGCTCTAGTGTTTTTATCAAATAGCTTTAAGTTTCCTATTCCCTTAATAGGTATCTTATCTCCATTTGCAATCATCACACATCCATTAGTAGGTTCTATATCTTTAATCAGGTTGGTGTCACTAATCATATGATGAGATGCACCTGAATCTATAATCAATGGTTTGTATGCATTGCTAGCATGATGGCAGATACAGTTTGATCTATATGCATTCATCCTAGCATTTCTATCAATGTACTGCTCAATTCCAGCCTTACTATCAGTCCTAGCAATCTCAGCCTCACCGTGAGTCATTTCTATAGTTCTAGCAATCAAAGAAGCACCAAATGACTGCCCATGAATGTTACCATTATCCTTGAGCATTTTGATGAGTGCATCCATCTCGGACCTCCTGATGAAGTCTTGATCATTGCCTCGGGGGTTGCTAGTTCCAGTATAGGTCACCAAAGCTTTTCCATTTCCTTCACGGTTCTCCACCTCAGCTCCTTTGTTGGATGGCCCTGCTCCGCTTGATCCTTCAGTCATATGAGCTCTTGCCTCTCTCTCCTTTATGAACTTGGCCGGCTTCAAGTGGGGATGGAGTATCCAGCACTGAATCTTCTTGTGCCCATACCTCTTGCAATGATCACAGTTCCCATTGAACTTCTCATACTTGTTGTAGCCAGCTTTGTTAGCTTGTGGAGGCTCTTCTCGGTCAGATTGCACAGCATTTGCAAGAGATAAGTCTCCCTTGCCTCCAAACAAACCCATTGAGCCCTGCTCCCTCTGTATCTGAGCACAAACATCCTCAAGGTCAGGTAGCTTCTCGGACCTTAGCATGTGTTGAATGAGACCATTGTAGCTTGCGTTCAATGTGAGCAACAACCCAAAGACCTTGTCCTGCTCACGCCTCTCATTTAGAAGCTCTGGATCAACCGTGCTTGGTCTCAACATCTCCAGCTCTGACCACAGTGTCCTGAACCTCCCCAAGTGCTTAGTAAACTCCATGTCATCTTGGGTTAACTCGTTGATTGCCTTCTTGACTTCAAACACTCGGTTCAGGTTAGAAACGTTTCCATATACCTTCTTCAGCGTGTCCCACAGCTCCTTGGCTGTCTCACAGTAGCTGTAAGCATCTAGGATAGCCGGCTCCAAGGAGGCATGAAGGACTGACATTACCATCATGTCTTCTTGTTGCCACTTCTCCACAACACTCTCCTCGGAGCTCTCTGCGTCACCCTCTTGAGTAATCGCCTTTGGAGCTTCACCAGACGTGATATGCCTCCACAAACCCTTGCTTCCCACAGCAGTCTTCACCATCCTAGACCAGACTAGGTAGTTGCTTCCTTTGAATGTCACCGCGACCTTCATCTTCATAATACTTTCCATCTTGAACAGCTTGACGTCTACAGCTTGAACAACCGGTTAGATCTTGTACTGAGAACCCACGCTGCTCTCTAGAACACAGATTTACTCTTGAGTCTTCAAATGAACCTCCCACGGATCACCGAGACACACACAAAACACTTTGAGCTTTTGAACTCTCAAGAAACTCTCAAACACACTCACTTGTTCTCTTAAAGTTTCAAACTTGAATCCTTAAGAGAGTCACTCACGAACTCAGATTTCAATCAACCTGGCTCTGATACCATATGAGATTTAAGGATATAGATGATTATCTGAGTTTAGAAAGGATTATAGAAGAGAATAAGAGATTAAGAGACAGATTAGAGACTAATGGAGAATCATAATGAAATGAGTATAGAGAGAGATTGTTTAGAACTGTCTAATCTTTATTAAGGGATGAGATTACATATATATAGGTCCATACACTTAGGGTTTTCGAAATCATAAGCATGTAGAGTCAAAGGGGAGCCTAAGCTTTAATTTGAACCGGCCAATGGGTGTCTCCACACGTTTGAAGCATCTTTCTTATCCAAGACCAGATGCTCTTCTGGTGCAGCCTGGGTAAGGCTTCTGCTCCTGGATCACTTGAAGGGGAACGGATAGGGGTGTTCTAAGAGGCTACTAGCTCTCCTTTGAACTGTGGTCGTCTCCCTGAGCCTGTGGATTGGCGACAGAGATGGTTTGCTACTCAAAGACACAAGATCACCTTGTATTGTCTAAGATGGGATTCACAGGAATTCCTTCCTTTAAGTGAGATCAATGTTCTTGAGCTGAACAGAGAAAGCTAGAGACAAGACAACAACGTTGACTGAATAATTCTTAGATTGAAAGTTGAGAAAGCAAAGCTGCCTCCCTTATGTCTTAAAGAAATCGACAGAAAACCCTAGAAGTAAACCAAGATGGTTTAATTCTAATTCTAATTCTAATTCTAATCCTAAACCCACGAAATTGGTTTATTTAAAATCCTAATTGTCTTTGGTTTAAATTAAATGAAAGCCCAATAACCAAAGCCCTTACAAAGTAATTAAATTAAACCAACAGGCTGGTTTATCTTGATCTCCTTGTCTTGATCCAAGACCCACGATTTTGGCTATCTCCTGGAGCCTCTCCTCTTGTTCTCTCAGCCTTGATCTAGTAGTTGGTCCACTCCACACACTGGTTGGCTCACATGATGTCTCACTCTGGTTCTGGTTCTCTTCAGTATCCTCAGCTTCACATCTCTCTCTTACGGCAGTCTCATCACTTGGCTCATCCTCATCAGTCTCACTCAGCTCCTCTTCTATGTCTCTGGTCATGGCTACACCATCCCCTCCTCCTTTAAAAGGATTTGACCTCAAATCCGAATCATCTGCAATAAAAGGATCCAAGTCAGAAACATTGAAAGTAGAACTGACTGTGTATTTCCCTTCAAGATCGATCTGGTAGGCATTGTTGTTGATTCTCTTTAGCACTCTGAAGGGTCCATCTTTCCTTGGTAGCAACTTTGATTTCCTCTCCACGGAAACCTCTCTTTTCTCATGTGAATCCACACAAGATCACCCGGTTCAAGTACTAGCTCCTTGCGCCCCTTGTTCTTCTGTCTCTCATACATCTTGGTCCTCTCCTCAATGTTCTTCCTGACCTGTTCATGCAAAGACAAAACAAACTCGGCCTTTTGCTTGCCATCAAGGTTAGTTTGTTCTTTTAAAGGTAGAGCAAATAAATCAAGAGGAGACAATGGGTTAAAACCATAAACAACTTGAAAAGGTGAGAGTTTAGTAGCTGAATGCACTGCTCTGTTATATGCAAACTCTACATGTGGTAAACAATCCTCCCATGTCCTAATGTTACTCTTAATGATGGCACGCAAAAGAGTAGACAATGTCCTATTGACTGATTCAGTTTGACCATCAGTTTGGGGATGACAAGTAGTTGAAAACAATAGCTTAGTTCCCAACTTTCCCCACAGAGTTTTCCAGAAGTAGCTAAGGAACTTAGTATCTCTATCAGAAACTATAGTCCTAGGCATACCATGCAATCTAACAACTTCTCTAAAGAATAGATCAGCTACCAAAGATGCATCATCAGTTTTATGACAAGGTATGAAGTGAGCCATCTTAGAAAATCTATCAACAACCACAAAGATACTATCTCTTCCTTTCCTAGTTCTAGGCAATCCTAAGACAAAGTCCATAGAGATATCAATCCATGGTGCAGTAGGAATAGGGAGAGGTGTATACAAACCTGTTGGTTGGACCTTAGACTTGGCTTGTTTGCACACGACACACCTTGAGCACACACGCTCCACTTCTTTCTTCATACTCGGCCAGTAGAAGTGCTCCTGCAAGGTGGAGAGTGTTTTGGCGACTCCAAAGTGTCCCATCAGCCCTCCTGCGTGAGCTTCCCTAACATACAATTCTCTCAAAGAACCACTAGGAACACACAGGCGGTTATCATAGAAAAGAAATCCTTTTACTTGGTAGAATTTTCCACTAGCATGTTTCTCAGATTCTCTAAACACATCTTTAAACTCAGGATCATTAGCATAGCAAGATTTGATATGTTCAAAGCCTAAGAGTTTAGTTTCCATTGAAGATAAAAGAGTATACCTTCTGGAGAGTGCATCAGCCACTACATTCTCCTTACCTTTCTTGTAGTGGATGACATAAGGAAAGGTCTCAATGAACTCCACCCACCTGGCATGTCTCTTGTTCAGCTTCTGTTGCCCTTTGAGATGTTTAAGGGATTCATGATCTGTATGGATCACAAACTCCTTAGGCCACAAGTAATGTTGCCACACTTGTAAAGCTCTCACCAAGGCATACAGCTCCTTGTCATAGGTAGGATAGTTCAAGGTGGCGCCTCCTAGTTTCTCACTGAAGTAAGCTATGGGTTTCTTATCCTGCATCAACACAGCTCCAATTCCAATACCAGATGCATCACATTCAATTTCAAAAGTTTTAGAAAAGTCAGGAAGTGCAAGTAAGGGAGCACTTGTTAACTTCTCTTTTAGCATTTGAAATGCCTCTTCTTGGGTTGGTCCCCAAGTGAAACCTACACTCTTTTTGATTACTTCAGTCAGTGGTGCTGCAACTGTACTGAAATCTCTCACAAACCTCCTGTAGAAGCCAGCAAGTCCATGAAAACTTCTGACCTCTCCAATAGATTTAGGAATCGGCCACTCCCTGATAGCCTTCACTTTTTCCTCATCAACCTGTATGCCCTGTGAAGTCACAACAAAACCTAAAAAGACAAGGTTATCTGTGCCAAAAGAACACTTTTTATAGTTAGCATACAGATTTTCTTTTCTAAGCACATCTAGAACTTGTTTCAAGTGGTTAACATGTTCTTTCATAGTCTTGCTGTAAATCAGGATATCATCAAAGTAAACAACTACAAATCGTCCTATCAAAGCTCTCAAGACATGATTCATTAATCTCATGAAAGTACTAGGTGCATTAGTAAGCCCAAAAGGCATCACAAGCCATTCATACAATCCTAGCTTAGTTTTAAAAGCAGTTTTCCACTCATCTCCTTCTTTCATTCTAATCTGGTGGTAACCACTCTTTAAATCAATTTTAGAAAAGACACATGAACCATGTAACTCATCTAGCATATCATCTAAGCGAGGAATAGGGTCTGTACTTAACTGTTATGTTGTTGATGGCTCTGCAGTCCACACACATCCTCCAGCTTCCATCTTTTTTTGGTACCAAGAGGACAGGTACAGCACAAGGACTCATACTCTCCCTGATATGTCCCTTCTCCATTAGCTCATTGACTTGTTTCTGAAGCTCCTTGGTCTCCACAGGGTTGGTCCTGTATGCTGGACGGTTTGGTAAAGTAGCTCCTGGTACAAAATCAATCTGGTGCTCTATTCCCCTAATAGGCGGCAGACCTATTGGATTGTCCTCTGGGAACACATCTCTATACTCCTGCAAAAGGCACTCAATCTCCTCTGGAATCTCAGGAGCAGGGTTAGTAGTAGAGCTCAACAATTCTTTATAAACCACTAGTATCAAATTTGATTGTTCAATCACAGCAGTTTTGATATCTTTAGCAGTAGCAAAGAGGTTGAGTTTACTTACCTGGCTGGTCTCTTCAAGAAGCAAGGACTTGCTGGCGGCCTTGGACTCTCCTCTCTTCATTTTGAGATGCATCTGATCCTGGTGTACCTCCTGAGGAGTCATTGGCGCCAGGGTAACTTGTTTTTCCTTATGGATAAAAGTGTATCTGTTGGTAAAGCCATCATGCACTGATCTCTTATCATACTGCCATGGACGTCCAAGAAGGATGTGGCTAGCTTCAAGGGGCGCTACATCACAACTGACCTCATCCTGGTACTTTCCCACTGATAGCAAGACCTTCACTTGCTTGGTGATCTGTAATCCACCCTCATCATTGATCCATTGCAAGAGATATGGTTTAGGATGCTTGAACACTTGAAGACCCAACTTCTCCACCAACTCAGCACTTGCTACATTAGTACAGCTTCCTCCATCAATGATCAAGCTGCAAACCTTTTCTTGAACCAAGCATCTGGTGTGGAACAAGTTTTCCCTTTGCTCATCTTCTTTGGCTTTAGGTTGAGCATTGAGAAGTCTCCTGGTGACTAGTAGCTCTCCACGGACAGGGTACTCCACGCCTTCCTCATCTGACTCTTGGCCGGCGTCCTCCTCTTCAGATATCACCTCCCCGTTGGCTAAGATAGTCATCACCTTCTTGTTGGTGCACTCATTAGCATAGTGGCCAAAGCCATGACACTTGTAACACTTAATGTTCCTGGTCTTAGTAGATGTGGCTACTCCTTTACCCTTGTCATCTCTCTTGGTCTCTACTGAAGAAGAACCGTCCTTGGACTTATCCCCTGGCTTATCTTCCCTGGAGTAGGCCGGTTTTGAAGTAGGAGTGTATGAAGACCGGGTAGAGCTCTTCCTCTTGTTCTGCTGCTCAATCAAAATAGCTTTATGTAGCAGTTCATCCATGTCCTCATATTCTTGTAGCTCCAACCTATCTTGTATATCTCTGTTAAGACCTCCTTGGAATCTTGCCATAGTAGCTTCTACACCTTCTTCTAAATCAGCTTTTAACATGAGTGTTTCCATCTCCTGGTGATAGTCCTCTACACTCTTAGACCCTTGAGAAAGCCTTCTCAACTTCTGGTGTAGATCTCTTCCATAGTGATTAGGAACAAATCTCTTCTTCATCACAGTTTTCATCTCAAACCAGGAAGCTACTTGAGGCTCTCCATTGCGTCTCCTGGTAGTAGCAATCTGATCCCACCAGCTAATAGCATATCCACAGAATTCAGTAGCTGCTAGTCTCACTTTTCTCTCCTCAGTGAGCTGCTGGCAATTGAAAACCAGTTCAATCTTCTTCTCCCACTCTAAGTAAGCATCAGGATCATTCTTCCCATGGAATGGAGGGATTCTAAGCTTGAGATTGCCTAGGTTATCAGTAGCTGGTCGCCTGCGGTTGTAGTTTCTACCACGCTGACTAGCCTGAGATCCATCATCACTTTCATCAGTTGAATCTTCTTGATAATGTTCTCCATAAACCCCACGACCCCCAATCTCCACTCGTGGCCCTCTTATAGGTCCAATGCGTGCTCTCTGAGCTCCAGCAGCAACCGCGTCCCTCTCTTGCCCTGCATTAACACCAGGTAAGTTTTCATTAGCTTGTTGAGCAAGGTTGTAAGTATTTTGCATTCTTCTGGTTATCTCAGCCATCATAGCCTCAAATTGAACTTGGTTGAGGTTGATTTGCTGGACAGCCGGTTCTCCTGAACCCTCTGGTTGCTTTCCATCTCGTCTCTCTTCACTCATTGTTCCTGAAATAGTTAGAGAAAACACAAAGCCAAGAACAAAAGTATCTCTCTCTCACTCAAGTTTTCAAATCGCCAAGTCTCAGCTCTTCCCACAAGTTCAGTTGAAAAACAAAGTTCTACACTTAAGATCTAGAACTAAACCCCAATGAATCAGAAAGAAAGTATTAAGAGATTTAGGCACCAGCTGACTTTACCACCCTGAGCTGGATTTCTCTTCAGCTAGCTGGATTACTCTTCAGCTTTTCTTCTTTTTTTTTTTTTTTGATTTGGATCAGAGATCTCTTTTCTTTCTTTTTTTTTTTGATTTGCAGGGTTGGCTCAGCTGGCTTACAACAGATAGAAAGATAAGAGAAGTGTTTGATGGAATGAATGATCTGAGTAGTCAAAAATCGCAGACCCTAACCTTCAAGTGGCTCTGATACCACTTGGTGCAGCCTGGGTATGGCTTCTGCTCCTGGATCACTTGAAGGGGAACGGATAGGGGTGTTCTAAGAGGCTACTAGCTCTCCTTTGAACTGTGGTCGTCTCCCTGAGCCTGTGGATTGGCGACAGAGATGGTTTGCTACTCAAAGACACAAGATCACCTTGTATTGTCTAAGATGGGATTCACAGGAATTCCTTCCTTTAAGTGAGATCAATGTTCTTGAGCTGAACAGAGAAAGCTAGAGACAAGACAACAACGTTGACTGAATAATTCTTAGATTGAAAGTTGAGAAAGCAAAGCTGCCTCCCTCATGTCTTAAAGAAATCGACAGAAAACCCTAGAAGTAAACCAAGATGGTTTAATTCTAATTCTAATTCTAATTCTAATCCTAAACCCACGAAATTGGTTTATTTAAAATCCTAATTGTCTTTGGTTTAAATTAAATGAAAGCCCAATAACCAAAGCCCTTACAAAGTAATTAAATTAAACCAACAGGCTGGTTTATCTTGATCTCCTTGTCTTGATCCAAGACCCACGATTTTGGCTATCTCCTGGAGCCTCTCCTCTTGTTCTCTCAGCCTTGATCTAGTAGTTGGTCCACTCCACACACTGGTTGGCTCACATGATGTCTCACTCTGGTTCTGGTTCTCTTCAGTATCCTCAGCTTCACATCTCTCTCTTACGGCAGTCTCATCACTTGGCTCATCCTCATCAGTCTCACTCAGCTCCTCTTCTATGTCTCTGGTCATGGCTACACCATCCCCTCCTCCTTTAAAAGGATTTGACCTCAAATCCGAATCATCTGCAATAAAAGGATCCAAGTCAGAAACATTGAAAGTAGAACCGACTGTGTATTTCCCTTCAAGATCGATCTGGTAGGCATTGTTGTTGATTCTCTTTAGCACTCTGAAGGGTCCATCTTTCCTTGGTAGCAACTTTGATTTCCTCTCCACCGGAAACCTCTCTTTTCTCATGTGAATCCACACAAGATCACCCGGTTCAAGTACTAGCTCCTTGCGCCCCTTGTTCTTCTGTCTCTCATACATCTTGGTCCTCTCCTCAATGTTCTTCCTGACCTGTTCATGCAAAGACAAAACAAACTCGGCCTTTTGCTTGCCATCAAGGTTAGTTTGTTCTTTTAAAGGTAGAGCAAATAAATCAAGGGGAGACAATGGGTTAAAACCATAAACAACTTGAAAAGGTGAGAGTTTAGTAGCTGAATGCACTGCTCTGTTATATGCAAACTCTACATGTGGTAAACAATCCTCCCATGTCCTAATGTTACTCTTAATGATGGCACGCAAAAGAGTAGACAATGTCCTATTGACTGATTCAGTTTGTCCATCAGTTTGGGGATGACAAGTAGTTGAAAACAACAGCTTAGTTCCCAACTTTCCCCACAGAGTTTTCCAGAAGTAGCTAAGGAACTTTGTATCTCTATCAGAAACTATAGTCCTAGGCATACCATGCAATCTAACAACTTCTCTAAAGAATAGATCAGCTACCAAAGATGCATCATCAGTTTTATGACAAGGTATGAAGTGAGCCATCTTAGAAAATCTATCAACAACCACAAAGATACTATCTCTTCCTTTCTTAGTTCTAGGCAATCCTAAGACAAAGTCCATAGAGATATCAATCCATGGTGCAGTAGGAATAGGGAGAGGTGTATACAAACCTGTTGGTTGGACCTTAGACTTGGCTAGTTTGCACACGACACACCTTGAGCACACACGCTCCACTTCTTTCTTCATACTCGGCCAGTAGAAGTGCTCCTGCAAGGTGGAGAGTGTTTTGGCGACTCCAAAGTGTCCCATCAGCCCTCCTGCGTGAGCTTCCCTAACATACAATTCTCTCAAAGAGCCACTAGGAACACACAGGCGGTTATCATAGAAAAGAAATCCTTTTACTTGGTAGAATTTTCCACTAGCATGTTTCTCAGATTCTCTAAACACATCTTTAAACTCAGGATCATCAGCATAGCAAGATTTGATATGTTCAAAGCCTAAGAGTTTAGTTTCCATTGAAGATAAAAGAGTATACCTTCTGGAGAGTGCATCAGCCACTACATTCTCCTTACCTTTCTTGTAGTGGATTGTTGAGTTGAGCTGAATATATATGTATGAAGAGCTAAGGAGTTGAAGAGGAAAGGAGATGAGGAAGCTTGAGAGAGTTTAGGGAGAGCATGGTACGGACGTCCGTACAAGGCCGTACAAGCCGTACAGTCCGTACCATCCAGCATCGACCAAGACTTACCTTGCATCAGCCAAGTAACACGGTAACTAAGGTAAAGGGAAGGAACTTACCTTGAGGCATCAGACCGTTTAGGGATAAGGTAGAGCACGCCTTGACAGGCTGGAACAGCTGGAAAGGCAAGAGCATCTCGGTCCAAGATGCCAGATACTCCGCGCATGTGGAGAAGCTAATTGGCTAGTCCAAATGAGCTTATCCTCTCCTGATTGACCTCACATGCTTTAGTCTTCTCTTGATTTCGAAAACCCTTGTATGCTCTCTCTATATATTGTAACTCATCAACCCTAATGAAGATTATGCAGTTTGAGTCTCTCTAATCTCTTAGACACTATGCTTTTCTCTTAGACACTAAACGGCTCTATCTAGTCTCCTAATCTTTCACAAACTTCTCTTAATCACTTCCTAAACACTCTCTTTATTCTGTTTACTCTAAGGATCTCTTAATCTCATATGGTATCAGAGCCAGGTTCATTTGAATCTGGGGTTTGATCTTTAGAGAGTTACAAGCTAAACGTCTTTGAAGCTACACGCGAGTAGTCTTGAAGGTGTTGAAGCTGTGGTCCGTTCTAGTTGAAGCTGTGCTACGTTCTGTTGGTTTGCGTGATTCTAGACTCAAGGTTGGTGTGTACGAAATCCAAGATCCAAGTTTTCAAGTCAAGCAAAGATGGAACATGGGATGAACATGAGGATGAAGGTAGCGGTTACTTTCAAAGGTAGCAACTACCTTGTGTGGTCTCGGATGGTGAAGACTGCTGTGGGAAGTAAGGGTTTGTGGGGGCACATCACAACAGGGGAGGCTCCGAAACTCATTACTCAGGGAGGAGATCAAGAAGAGGTCTCCAATGAAGCGGCTGTGGAGAAATGGCAACAAGAAGACATGCTGGTGATGACGGTTCTACACGCATCCTTGGACCCAGCTATCTTGGATGCCTACAGCTACTGTGAATCAGCCAAGGAGCTGTGGGACACGCTGAAGAAGGTGTATGGGAACACTTCCAACCTCAGCCGTGTGTTTGAAGTGAAGCTAGCGATCAACCGTCTTGCACAAGAGGACATGGAGTTCACTAAGCACTTGGGGAGGTTCAGGTCCTTATGGTCAGAGCTGGAGATGCTGAGGCCGAGCACAACTGATCCAGATCAGCTGAATGAGAGGCGCGAGCAAGACAAGGTCTTTGGGCTGCTTCTCACACTGAACCCGGCCTACACCCAGCTCATCCAGCACATGTTAAGGTCAGACAAGCTTCCGGACCTTGAGGAGGTGTGTGCACAAATCCAAAGGGAGCAGGGATCCATGGGTTTGTTTGGAGGTAAGGGGGAGCTCTCTCTTGCCAATCAAGCAGCTCATGAGGATTCAACCGAGGCTCCACAAGCAAACAAGGCATCTCACGGGAAGTACGAGGACAGGAAGTTCAATGGCAACTGTGATCATTGCAAGAAGCATGGTCATAAGAAGAGCCAATGCTGGATACTGCACCCACACCTCAAGCCGGCCAAGTTCATGAAGGAGCGTGAGGGAAGGGCAAATGTGACTGAAGGTTCAAGCGGAGCTGGCACCAGCAAGATCAGTGAAGTGGATGGGCTTGGAGGCAATGATGGGAATGGGAAGTCTCTGGTGGCTTACACAGGCGCCTCAAGCTCCCGCAGCAATGATGACTACATCAAGAGATCAGACCTTGATGCCCTCTTCAAAATGCTAAAGGAAAACGGTAACACTTACGGTTATTCCTTTGGAGCTTCTAT
Organism: Brassica napus; assembly: GCF_020379485.1. Taxonomy (NCBI): domain Eukaryota; kingdom Viridiplantae; phylum Streptophyta; class Magnoliopsida; order Brassicales; family Brassicaceae; genus Brassica; species Brassica napus. The sequence goes on from NW_026014592.1 coordinate 222,384, forward strand.
GATTGCATATAAGGATGATCACTTGATTAGAGAACTAGTAGAACGGTTAGAAGCTAGGAATGAGTATAGGCATGCTTACATTGCTAGAACTGATAAGATGCATTCATCACTTAGTAATCTATGCCATAATGCTAAACGAGTAGGTAAACCATTGATTGTTGATTCTGGTGCATCACATCATATGATAAGTGATGAAAACTTGATTAAGGATATAGAACCTACACATGGGCATGTGATGATAGCAAATGGGGATAAGATACCCATTAGAGGAATAGGAAAGCTTAAGCTGTTTAACAAAGAATCTAGAGCTTTTTACATGCCTGAATTCACATCAAACCTATTATCAGTGAAGAAATGTACTAATGATTTACAATGCAATGTTATCTTTAGTCCTAATGATGTGAAGTTTCAGGATATTGAGAGCAGCAGGTTGATTGGGAAAGGGGTGACTAAGGGAGATCTCTATATGCTTGAAGAACTCACTTCTGTTCCTGATTATAGTTGCTCGTTTACTTCTGCTTCTTTGTTGAATAAAAATGCATTGTGGCATGCTAGAGTAGGACACCCTCATGTTAAAGCTTTGAACTTAATGGTACCAGGTGTTGTGTTTGAGAATAAGGATTGTGAAGCTTGCATTTTAGGCAAGCATTGTAGAACTGTGTTTCAAAAGTCTACTACTGTTTATGATAATTGCTTTGATCTAATTCATTCAGATGTATGGACTGCCCCTTGCTTATCTAGAGATAGTTATAAGTATTTTGTCACATTCATTGATGAAAAATCCAAATACACCTGGTTAACCTTAATTCAGACCAAAGATAGGGTACTTGATGCATTTAGGAATTTTCAAACTTATGTAACTAACCATTATCATGCTAAGATTAAAATTTTGAGATCAGATAATGGAGGAGAGTACACGAGTCATGCATTCAAGCAACACCTATCACAACATGGGATTCTACATCAAACAAGCTGTCCTTATACTCCACAGCAAAATGGAGTGGCTGAGAGGAAGAATAGGCATCTCATGGAAGTGGCAAGGTCACTTATGTTTCAGAGTAATGTTCCAAAGAGATTTTGGAGTGATGCGGTTGCCACTGCTTGTTACCTGATAAACAGAACTCCAACCAAAGTTCTGAATGAGAAGGCTCCATTTGAAGTTCTGAACAGGTACAAGCCAGCTCTTGATTACTTGCGAGTCTTTGGATGCCTATGCTTCGTCCTCAAACCAGGAGAGATGATCAACAAGCTAGAAGCAAGAAGCACTAAGGCTGTGTTCATAGGATACTCAGCTACACAGAAAGGATACAAATGCTATGATCCTATAGCAAGGAGAGTTCTTGTATCTAGAGATGTGAAGTTCTTGGAAGATAGAGGATACTATGAAGAAAAGAATCAAGAAGACCTGAAGGACTTAACATCAGACAAGGCCACCACCTTGCGGATCATTCTTGAAGGTCTTGGAATCAGTACATCCCAGGATCCGAGGAATCACGCAACTACACCTCCTGAAGTTGGTTCACCATCCCACCTTGATCATGAGGGAGGAGAGGAGCATGAGGAGCCTATGCAAGAGGCCAACCAAGATGAAGGAGGAGTAGAGAATGAAGGAGAAGAGAGCATAGGCTCGGATGGTCATGGACATGATCATGGTGTGACACAAACACCTTCTCAAGATGAAGTGGTAGAAGAACAACAGGAAGAAGAACCAGTTGTGCAGCCACTAAGAAGGAGTACAAGGATAAGGAAGGATCCTTCCAGTTGGGTAAACACGAGAGTGTACTACAATGCCCAAGCTGTGGAGCATCCTTCTCAAGCCGTGTGCTCCTTTGCTCAATATCCAGAAGCACATTGCGCGTTCATGGTAAACTTGGATGAGAATCACATCCCAAGAAGCTATGAAGAAGCAATGAAAGATAAAGAATGGAAGGAATCAGTTGGAGATGAGGCAGGAGCGATGATCAAGAATGATACATGGTATGAGAGTGAGTTACCAAAAGGGAAGAAGGCTGTGACTAGTAGATGGATATTCACAATCAAGTACAAAGCGGATGGAAAGGTTGAGAGGAAGAAGTCAAGACTAGTTGCAAGAGGGTTCACTCAAACTTATGGAGAAGATTACATAGAAACCTTTGCACCAGTAGCTAAACTCCACACAATCCGGATTGTACTAAGCTTGGCTGTGAATCTTGGATGGGGGTTATGGCAAATGGATGTGAAGAATGCGTTTCTACAAGGTGAACTTGAGGATGAAGTGTATATGCATCCACCTCCAGGCCTTGAACACTTAGTAAAGAGTGGGAATGTACTGAGATTGAAGAAAGCCATCTATGGACTGAAGCAATCACCAAGGGCTTGGTACAACAAGTTGAGCACTACTCTGAATGGCCGAGGCTTCAAGAAGTCTGAACTAGATCACACTCTCTTCACTCTCACGACTCCCTCAGGTATGATTGCTCTCCTTGTGTATGTTGATGATATCATTATCACAGGGAGTGATAAGGAAGGTATCATAGCAACCAAGGAGTTTCTTAAATCCATGTTTGAGATTAAAGACTTGGGAGAAATGAAATACTTCCTTGGAATTGAGATATGTAGATCCAAGGAAGGTTTGTTCATGTCCCAAAGGAAATATACACTTGATCTTTTGAAAGGTGCAGGTGCTTATGGAGGCAAGACAGCAAGGATGCCTATGGAGGATGGCTACAAAGTCCCACGAGAGGGGGAGATTGAAGACAGCAAACCTTATCAGGATCCTAAACTCTATAGAAAACTAGTTGGCAAATTGATTTATCTTACTATAACTAGACCTGACATCTGCTTTGCTGTGAATCAGGTGAGTCAACACATGCAAGTGCCTAAGGAACATCACTGGCACATGGTGGAGAGGATCTTGATGTATCTCAACGGCTCACCTGATCAAGGAGTATGGATGGGCTGCAATGGAAGCACTGAAGTGGTGGGATATTGTGATGCGGATTGGGCTGGTGATAGAGCAGACAGGAGATCAACCACAGGCTATTGCACATTCATTGGAGGCAACTTGGTGACTTGGAAGAGCAAGAAGCAGAAGGTAGTGTCATGTTCAAGTGCAGAAGCCGAGTATAGAGCCATGCTGAAGCTCACCAACGAGTTGGTATGGATCAAAGGCATCTTGAAGCACTTGGAGATCGATCAAGCAACTCCAATGACAATGCATTGTGACAATCAAGCTGCCATCCACATTGCATCCAACTCGGTGTTTCATGAGAGGACCAAGCACATTGAAGTTGATTGTCACAAGGTGAGGCAGATGATTGTGCTAGGGGTGATCTTGCCATGTTACACAAGGAGTGAAGATCAGCTAGCGGATGTGTTCACCAAGGCTGCAAGACAGAAGACAATGGAGTCCATTCACATCAGGTTGGGCCTCATTGATCTTGGGAAGAGAAGGAGCTAATCCCCTTAGCTGCAAGGTCTTTACTCTTTTTCCCTCATCAAAGTTTTATCCCATTGGGTTTTCTTTGGTGAGGTTTTTAATGAGGAAGATCTTGTGGCTGTCCAAGCTTAGACTTATACAAAGCTAAGCTTGAGGGGGAGTGTTGAGTTGAGCTGAATATATATGTATGAAGAGCTAAGGAGTTGAAGAGGAAAGGAGATGAGGAAGCTTGAGAGAGTTTAGGGAGAGCATGGTACGGACGTCCGTACAAGGCCGTACAAGCCGTACAGTCCGTACCATCCAGCATCGACCAAGACTTACCTTGCATCAGCCAAGTAACACGGTAACTAAGGTAAAGGGAAGGAACTTACCTTGAGGCATCAGACCGTTTAGGGATAAGGTAGAGCACGCCTTGACAGGCTGGAACAGCTGGAAAGGCAAGAGCATCTCGGTCCAAGATGCCAGATACTCCGCGCATGTGGAGAAGCTAATTGGCTAGTCCAAATGAGCTTATCCTCTCCTGATTGACCTCACATGCTTTAGTCTTCTCTTGATTTCGAAAACCCTTGTATGCTCTCTCTATATATTGTAACTCATCAACCCTAATGAAGATTATGCAGTTTGAGTCTCTCTAATCTCTTAGACACTATGCTTTTCTCTTAGACACTAAACGGCTCTATCTAGTCTCCTAATCTTTCACAAACTTCTCTTAATCACTTCCTAAACACTCTCTTTATTCTGTTTACTCTAAGGATCTCTTAATCTCATATGGATGACATAAGGAAAGGTCTCAATGAACTCCACCCACCTGGCATGTCTCTTGTTCAGCTTCTGTTGCCCTTTGAGATGTTTAAGGGATTCATGATCTGTATGGATCACAAACTCCTTAGGCCACAAGTAATGTTGCCACACTTGTAAAGCTCTCACCAAGGCATACAGCTCCTTGTCATAGGTAGGATAGTTCAAGGTGGCGCCTCCTAGTTTCTCGCTGAAGTAAGCGATGGGTTTCTTATCCTGCATCAACACAGCTCCAATTCCAATACCAGATGCATCACACTCAATTTCAAAAGTTTTAGAAAAGTCAGGAAGTGCAAGTAAGGGAGCACTTGTTAACTTCTCTTTTAGCATTTGAAATGCATCTTCTTGGGTTGGTCCCCAAGTGAAACCTACACTCTTTTTGATTACTTCAGTCAGTGGTGCTGCAACTGTACTGAATCTCTCACAAACCTCCTGTAGAAGCCAGCAAGTCCATGAAAAATTCTGACCTCTCCAATAGATTTAGGAATCGGCCACTCCCTGATAGCCTTCACTTTTTCCTCATCAACCTGTATGCCCTGTGAAGTCACAACAAAACCTAAAAAGACAAGGTTATCTGTGCCAAAAGAACACTTTTTATAGTTAGCATACAGATTTTCTTTTCTAAGCACATCCAGAACTTGTTTCAAGTGGTTAACATGTTCTTTCATAGTCTTGCTGTAAATCAGGATATCATCAAAGTAAACAACTACAAATCGTCCTATCAAAGCTCTCAAGACATGATTCATTAACCTCATGAAAGTACTAGGTGCATTAGTAAGTCCAAAAGGCATCACAAGCCATTCATACAATCCTAGCTTAGTTTTAAAAGCAGTTTTCCACTCATCTCCTTCTTTCATTCTAATCTGGTGGTAACCACTCTTTAAATCAATCTTAGAAAAGACACATGAACCATGTAACTCATCTAGCATATCATCTAAGCGAGGAATAGGGTGTATGTACTTAACTGTTATGTTGTTGATGGCTCTGCAGTCCACACACATCCTCCAGCTTCCATCTTTTTTTGGTACCAAGAGGACAGGTACAGCACAAGGACTCAAACTCTCCCTGATATGTCCCTTATCCATTAGCTCATTGACTTGTTTCTGAAGCTCCTTGGTTTCCACAGGGTTGGTCCTGTATGCTGGACGGTTTGGTAAAGTAGCTCCTGGTACAAAATCAATCTGGTGCTCTATTCCCCTTATAGGCGGCAGGCCTATTGGATTGTCCTCTGGGAACACATCTCTATACTCCTGCAAAAGGCACTCAATCTCCTCTGGAATCTCAGGAGGAGGGTTAGTAGTAGAGCTCAACAATTCTTTATAAACCACTAGTATCAAATTTGATTGTTCAATCACAGCAGTTTTGATATCTTTAGCAGTAGCAAAGAGGTTGAGTTTACTTACCTGGCTGGTCTCTTCAAGAAGCAAGGACTTGCTGGCGGCCTTGGACTCTCCTCTCTTCATTTTGAGATGCATCTGATCCTGGTGTACCTCCTGAGGGGTCATTGGCGCCAGGGTAACTTGTTTCTCCTTATGGATAAAAGTGTATCTGTTGGTAAAGCCATCATGTACTGATCTCTTATCATACTGCCATGGACGTCCAAGAAGGATGTGGCTAGCTTCAAGGGGTGCTACATCACAAGTGATCTCATCCTGGTACTTTCCCACTGATAGCAAGACCTTCACTTGCTTGGTGATCTGTAATCCACCCTCGTCATTGATCCATTGCAAGAGATATGGTTTAGGATGCTTGAACACTTGAAGACCCAACTTCTCCACCAACTCAGCACTTGCTACATTAGTACAGCTTCCTCCATCAATGATCAAGCTGCAAACCTTCTCTTGAACCAAGCATCTGGTGTGGAACAAGTTTTCCCTTTGCTCATCTTCTTTGGCTTTAGGTTGAGCATTGAGAAGTCTCCTGGTGACTAGTAGCTCTCCACGGACAGGGTACTCCACGCCTTCCTCATCTGACTCTTGGCCGGCGTCCTCCTCTTCAGATATCACCTCCCCGTTGGCTAAGATAGTCATCACCTTCTTGTTGGTGCACTCATTAGCATAGTGGCCAAAGCCATGACACTTGTAACACTTAATGTTCCTGGTCTTAGTAGATGTGGCTACTCCTTTACCCTTGTCATCTCTCTTGGTCTCTACTGAAGAAGAACCGTCCTTGGACTTATCCCCTGGCTTATTTTCCCTGGAGTAGGCCGGTTTTGAAGTAGGAGTGTATGAAGACCGGGTAGAGCTCTTCCTCTTGTTCTGCTGCTCAATCAAAATAGCTTTATGTAGCAGTTCATCCATGTCCTCATATTCTTGTAGCTCCAACCTATCTTGTATATCTCTGTTAAGACCTCCTTGGAATCTTGCCATAGTAGCTTCTACACCTTCTTCTAAATCAGCTTTTAACATGAGTGTTTCCATCTCCTGGTGATAGTCCTCTACACTCTTAGACCCTTGAGAAAGCCTTCTCAACTTCTGGTGTAGATCTCTTCCATAGTGATTAGGAACAAATCTCTTCTTCATCACAGTTTTCATCTCAAACCAGGAAGCTACTTGAGGCTCTCCATTGCGTCTCCTGGTAGTAGCAATCTGATCCCACCAGCTAATAGCATATCCACAGAATTCAGTAGCTGCTAGTCTCACTTTTCTCTCCTCAGTGAGCTGCTGGCAATTGAAAACCAGTTCAATCTTCTTCTCCCACTCTAAGTAAGCATCAGGATCATTCTTCCCATGGAATGGAGGGATTCTAAGCTTGAGATTGCCTAGGTTATCAGTAGCTGGTCGACGGCGGTTGTAGTTTCTACCACGCTGACTAGCCTGAGATCCATCATCACTTTCATCAGTTGAATCTTCTTGATAATGTTCTCCATAAACCCCACGACCCCCAATCTCCACTCGTGGCCCTCTTATAGGTCCAATGCGTGCTCTCTGAGCTCCAGCAGCAACCGCGTCCCTCTCTTGCCCTGCATTAACACCAGGTAAGTTTTCATTAGCTTGTTGAGCAAGGTTGTAAGTATTTTGCATTCTTCTGGTTATCTCAGCCATCATAGCCTCAAATTGAACTTGGTTGAGGTTGATTTGCTGGACAGCCGGTTCTCCTGAACCCTCTGGTTGCTTTCCATCTCGTCTCTCTTCACTCATTGTTCCTGAAATAGTTAGAGAAAACACAAAGCCAAGAACAAAAGTATCTCTCTCTCACTCAAGTTTTCAAATCGCCAAGTCTCAGCTCTTCCCACAAGTTCAGTTGAAAAACAAAGTTCTACACTTAAGATCTAGAACTAAACCCCAATGAATCAGAAAGAAAGTATTAAGAGATTTAGGCACCAGCTGACTTTACCACCCTGAGCTGGATTTCTCTTCAGCTAGCTGGATTACTCTTCAGCTTTTCTTCTTTTTTTTTTTTTTTTGATTTGGATCAGAGATCTCTTTTCTTTTCTTTTTTTTTGATTTGCAGGGTTGGCTCAGCTGGCTTACAACAGATAGAAAGATAAGAGAAGTGTTTGATGGAATGAATGATCTGAGTAGTCAAAAATCGCAGACCCTAACCTTCAAGTGGCTCTGATACCACTTGGTGCAGCCTGGGTAAGGCTTCTGCTCCTGGATCACTTGAAGGGGAACGGATAGGGGTGTTCTAAGAGGCTACTAGCTCTCCTTTGAACTGTGGTCGTCTCCCTGAGCCTGTGGATTGGCGACAGAGATGGTTTGCTACTCAAAGACACAAGATCACCTTGTATTGTCTAAGATGGGATTCACAGGAATTCCTTCCTTTAAGTGAGATCAATGTTCTTGAGCTGAACAGAGAAAGCTAGAGACAAGACAACAACGTTGACTGAATAATTCTTAGATTGAAAGTTGAGAAAGCAAAGCTGCCTCCCTTATGTCTTAAAGAAATCGACAGAAAACCCTAGAAGTAAACCAAGATGGTTTAATTCTAATTCTAATTCTAATTCTAATCCTAAACCTACGAAATTGGTTTATTTAAAATCCTAATTGTCTTTGGTTTAAATTAAATGAAAGCCCAATAACCAAAGCCCTTACAAAGTAATTAAATTAAACCAACAGGCTGGTTTATCTTGATCTCCTTGTCTTGATCCAAGACCCACGATTTTGGCTATCTCCTGGAGCCTCTCCTCTTGTTCTCTCAGCCTTGATCTAGTAGTTGGTCCACTCCACACACTGGTTGGCTCACATGATGTCTCACTCTGGTTCTGGTTCTCTTCAGTATCCTCAGCTTCACATCTCTCTCTTACGGCAGTCTCATCACTTGGCTCATCCTCATCAGTCTCACTCAGCTCCTCTTCTATGTCTCTGGTCATGGCTACACCATCTTCCTTTCCAGCCCTTGCCAGCCTGTCCTAGCTGTCAAGCCGTGCCTTCCTTATCCTCTCAACGTTCGGATAAGGTCTTGGCCGAGTGTAACTTCTCCTCAGTACATCAAAGTTACTTGGATAGTTACTTGACCGCTTTCACCTTGTACGGCCTGGTCACTTGTACGGCCTGGTACGGCCTCTCCATCCGTACCATCCCCTTCACCTTATTCAGCCTCTTAACCCTTTTGCTCTCCTTATGATCTCAACTCCTTTGTGTCTTTACTTCACATGTCTCAACTCATCTCAACAGAAGTTGTCATATTCCCAAACAGGAAAACTGGGATCACCTTATTTGAAAGTGGGATAACTTCTTCATCCTAATTCCTATGAGATTTATTGCACTTCCTGGTGATTCTCCACTTCTTTATGTATCCAAATATAGCTTCTTACATAGCGATTCATCCTGGTTTGATCAGAATGACGAGGAAGTTGTCATATTCCCAAACAGGAAAACTGGGATCACCTGATTTGAAAGTGGGATAACTTCTTCATCCTAATTCCTATGAGATTTATTCCACTTCCTGGTGATTCTCCACTACTTTTTGTATACAAATACAGCTTCTTACATCGCGATTCATCCTGATTTGATTAGAATGACGAGGAAGTTGTCATATTCCCAAACAGGAAAACTGGGATCACCTGATTTGAAAGTGGGATAACTTCTTCATCCTAATTCCTATGAGATTTATTCCACTTCCTGGTGATTCTCCACTTCTTTATGTATCCAAATACATCTTCTTACATCGCGATTCATCCTGGTTTGATTAGAATGACGAGGAAGTTGTCATATTCCCAAACAGGAAAACTGGGATCACCTGATTTGAAAGTGGGATAACTTCTTCATCCTAATTCCTATGAGATTTATTCCACTTCCTGGTGATTCTCCACTTCTTTATGTATCCAAATACATTTCTTACATCGCGATTCATCCTGGTTTGATTAGAATGACGAGGAAGTTGTCATATTCCCAAACAGGAAAACTGGGATCACCTGATTTGAAAGTGGGATAACTTCTTCATCCTAATTCCTATGAGATTTATTCCACTTCCTGGTGATTCTCCACTACTTTTTGTATACAAATACAGCTTCTTACATCGCGATTCATCCTGATTTGATTAGAATGACGAGGAAGTTGTCATATTCCCAAACAGGAAAACTGGGATCACCTGATTTGAAAGTGGGATAACTTCTTCATCCTAATTCCTATGAGATTTATTCCACTTCCTGGTGATTCTCCACTTCTTTATGTATCCAAATACATCTTCTTACATCGCGATTCATCCTGGTTTGATTAGAATGACGAGGAAGTTGTCATATTCCCAAACAGGAAAACTGGGATCACCTGATTTGAAAGTGGGATAACTTCTTCATCCTAATTCCTATGAGATTTATTCCACTTCCTGGTGATTCTCCACTTCTTTATGTATCCAAATACATTTCTTACATCGCGATTCATCCTGGTTTGATTAGAATGACGAGGAAGTTGTCATATTCCCAAACAGGAAAACTGGGATCACCTGATTTGAAAGTGGGATAACTTCTTCATCCTAATTCCTATGAGAATTATTCCACTTCCTGGTGATTCTCCACTACTTTTTGTATACAAATACAGCTTCTTACATCGCGATTCATCCTGATTTGATTAGAATGACGAGGAAGTTGTCATATTCCCAAACAGGAAAACTGGGATCACCTGATTTGAAAGTGGGATAACTTCTTCATCCTAATTCCTATGAGATTTATTCCACTTCCTGGTGATTCTCCACTTCTTTATGTATCCAAATACATCTTCTTACATCGCGATTCATCCTGGTTTGATTAGAATGACGAGGAAGTTGTCATATTCCCAAACAGGAAAACTGGGATCACCTGATTTGAAAGTGGGATAACTTCTTCATCCTAATTCCTATGAGAATTATTCCACTTCCTGGTGATTCTCCACTACTTTTTGTATACAAATACAGCTTCTTACATCGCGATTCATCCTGATTTGATTAGAATGACGAGGAAGTTGTCATATTCCCAAACAGGAAAACTGGGATCACCTGATTTGAAAGTGGGATAACTTCTTCATCCTAATTCCTATGAGATTAATTCCACTTCCTGGTGATTCTCTACTTCTTTATACAAATACAGCTTCTTACATCGCGATTCATCCTGGTTTGATTAGAATGACGAGGAAGTTGTCATATTCCCAAACAGGAAAACTGGGATCACCTGATTTGAAAGTGGGATAACTTCTTCATCCTAATTCCTATGAGATTTATTCCACTTCCTGGTGATTCTCCACTTCTTTATGTATCCAAATATAGCTTCTTACATCGCGATTCATCCTGGTTTGATCAGAATGACGAGGAAGTTGTCATATTCCCAAACAGGAAAACTGGGATCACCTGATTTGAAAGTGGGATAACTTCTTCATCCTAATTCCTATGAGATTTATTCCACTTCCTGGTGATTCTCCACTTCTTTATGTATCCAAATACATCTTCTTACATCGCGATTCATCCTGGTTTGATTAGAATGACGAGGAAGTTGTCATATTCCCAAACAGGAAAACTGGGATCACCTGATTTGAAAGTGGGATAACTTCTTCATCCTAATTCCTATGAGAATTATTCCACTTCCTGGTGATTCTCCACTACTTTTTGTATACAAATACAGCTTCTTACATCGCGATTCATCCTGATTTGATTAGAATGACGAGGAAGTTGTCATATTCCCAAACAGGAAAACTGGGATCACCTGATTTGAAAGTGGGATAACTTCTTCATCCTAATTCCTATGAGATTTATTCCACTTCCTGGTGATTCTCCACTACTTTTTGTATCCAAATACAGCTTCTTACATCGCGATTCATCCTGATTTGATTAGAATGACGAGGAAGTTGTCATATTCCCAAACAGGAAAACTGGGATCACCTGATTTGAAAGTGGGATAACTTCTTCATCCTAATTCCTATGAGATTTTTCCACTTCCTGGTGATTCTCCACTACTTTTTGTATCCAAATACAGCTTCTTACATCGCGATTCATCCTGATTTGATTAGAATGACGAGGAAGTTGTCATATTCCCAAACAGGAAAACTGGGATCACCTGATTTGAAAGTGGGATAACTTCTTCATCCTAATTCCTATGAGATTTATTCCACTTCCTGGTGATTCTCCACTTCTTTATGTATCCAAATACATCTTCTTACATCGCGATTCATCCTGGTTTGATTAGAATGACGAGGAAGTTGTCATATTCCCAAACAGGAAAACTGGGATCACCTGATTTGAAAGTGGGATAACTTCTTCATCCTAATTCCTATGAGATTTATTCCACTTCCTGGTGATTCTCCACTTCTTTATGTATCCAAATACATTTCTTACATCGCGATTCATCCTGGTTTGATTAGAATGACGAGGAAGTTGTCATATTCCCAAACAGGAAAACTGGGATCACCTGATTTGAAAGTGGGATAACTTCTTCATCCTAATTCCTATGAGAATTATTCCACTTCCTGGTGATTCTCCACTACTTTTGTATACAAATACAGCTTCTTACATCGCGATTCATCCTGATTTGATTAGAATGACGAGGAAGTTGTCATATTCCCAAACAGGAAAACTGGGATCACCTGATTTGAAAGTGGGATAACTTCTTCATCCTAATTCCTATGAGATTTATTCCACTTCCTGGTGATTCTCCACTTCTTTATGTATCCAAATACATCTTCTTACATCGCGATTCATCCTGGTTTGATTAGAATGACGAGGAAGTTGTCATATTCCCAAACAGGAAAACTGGGATCACCTGATTTGAAAGTGGGATAACTTCTTCATCCTAATTCCTATGAGAATTATTCCACTTCCTGGTGATTCTCCACTACTTTTTGTATACAAATACAGCTTCTTACATCGCGATTCATCCTGATTTGATTAGAATGACGAGGAAGTTGTCATATTCCCAAACAGGAAAACTGGGATCACCTGATTTGAAAGTGGGATAACTTCTTCATCCTAATTCCTATGAGATTTATTCCACTTCCTGGTGATTCTCCACTTCTTTATGTATCCAAATACATCTTCTTACATCGCGATTCATCCTGGTTTGATTAGAATGACGAGGAAGTTGTCATATTCCCAAACAGGAAAACTGGGATCACCTGATTTGAAAGTGGGATAACTTCTTCATCCTAATTCCTATGAGATTATTCCACTTCCTGGTGATTCTCCACTTCTTTATGTATCCAAATACATCTTCTTACATCGCGATTCATCCTGGTTTGATTAGAATGACGAGGAAGTTGTCATATTCCAAACAGGAAAACTGGGATCACCTGATTTGAAAGTGGGATAACTTCTTCATCCTAATTCCTATGAGAATTATTCCACTTCCTGGTGATTCTCCACTACTTTTTGTATCCAAATACAGCTTCTTACATCGCGATTCATCCTGATTTGATTAGAATGACGAGGAAGTTGTCATATTCCCAAACAGGAAAACTGGGATCACCTGATTTGAAAGTGGGATAACTTCTTCATCCTAATTCCTATGAGATTTATTCCACTTCCTGGTGATTCTCCACTACTTTTTGTATACAAATACAGCTTCTTACATCGCGATTCATCCTGATTTGATTAGAATGACGAGGAAGTTGTCATATTCCCAAACAGGAAAACTGGGATCACCTGATTTGAAAGTGGGATAACTTCTTCATCCTAATTCCTATGAGATTTATTCCACTTCCTGGTGATTCTCCACTTCTTTATGTATCCAAATACATCTTCTTACATCGCGATTCATCCTGGTTTGATTAGAATGACGAGGAAGTTGTCATATTCCCAAACAGGAAAACTGGGATCACCTGATTTGAAAGTGGGATAACTTCTTCATCCTAATTCCTATGAGATTTATTCCACTTCCTGGTGATTCTCCACTTCTTTATGTATCCAAATACAGCTTCTTACATCGCGATTCATCCTGGTTTGATTAGAATGACGAGGAAGTTGTCATATTCCCAAACAGGAAAACTGGGATCACCTGATTTGAAAGTGGGATAACTTCTTCATCCTAATTCCTATGAGAATTATTCCACTTCCTGGTGATTCTCCACTACTTTTTGTATCAAATACAGCTTCTTACATCGCGATTCATCCTGATTTGATTAGAATGACGAGGAAGTTGTCATATTCCCAAACAGGAAAACTGGGATCACCTGATTTGAAAGTGGGATAACTTCTTCATCCTAATTCCTATGAGATTTATTCCACTTCCTGGTGATTCTCCACTTCTTTATGTATCCAAATACATCTTCTTACATCGCGATTCATCCTGGTTTGATTAGAATGACGAGGAAGTTGTCATATTCCCAAACAGGAAAACTGGGATCACCTGATTTGAAAGTGGGATAACTTCTTCATCCTAATTCCTATGAGAATTATTCCACTTCCTGGTGATTCTCCACTACTTTTTGTATACAAATACAGCTTCTTACATCGCGATTCATCCTGATTTGATTAGAATGACGAGGAAGTTGTCATATTCCCAAACAGGAAAACTGGGATCACCTGATTTGAAAGTGGGATAACTTCTTCATCCTAATTCCTATGAGATTAATTCCACTTCCTGGTGATTCTCTACTTCTTTATACAAATACAGCTTCTTACATCGCGATTCATCCTGATTTGATTAGAATGACGAGGAAGTTGTCATATTCCCAAACAGGAAAACTGGGATCACCTGATTTGAAAGTGGGATAACTTCTTCATCCTAATTCCTATGAGATTTATTCCACTTCCTGGTGATTCTCCACTTCTTTATGTATCCAAATACAGCTTCTTACATCGCGATTCATCCTGGTTTGATTAGAATGACGAGGAAGTTGTCATATTCCCAAACAGGAAAACTGGGATCACCTGATTTGAAAGTGGGATAACTTCTTCATCCTAATTCCTATGAGATTTATTCCACTTCCTGGTGATTCTCCACTTCTTTATGTATCCAAATACAGCTTCTTACATCGCGATTCATCCTGGTTTGATTAGAATGACGAGGAAGTTGTCATATTCCCAAACAGGAAAACTGGGATCACCTGATTTGAAAGTGGGATAACTTCTTCATCCTAATTCCTATGAGAATTATTCCACTTCCTGGTGATTCTCCACTACTTTTTGTATACAAATACAGCTTCTTACATCGCGATTCATCCTGATTTGATTAGAATGACGAGGAAGTTGTCATATTCCCAAACAGGAAAACTGGGATCACCTGATTTGAAAGTGGGATAACTTCTTCATCCTAATTCCTATGAGATTTATTCCACTTCCTGGTGATTCTCCACTACTTTTTGTATCCAAATACAGCTTCTTACATCGCGATTCATCCTGGTTTGATTAGAATGACGAGGAAGTTGTCATATTCCCAAACAGGAAAACTGGGATCACCTGATTTGAAAGTGGGATAACTTCTTCATCCTAATTCCTATGAGATTTTTCCACTTCCTGGTGATTCTCCACTACTTTTTGTATCCAAATACAGCTTCTTACATCGCGATTCATCCTGGTTTGATTAGAATGACGAGGAAGTTGTCATATTCCCAAACAGGAAAACTGGGATCACCTGATTTGAAAGTGGGATAACTTCTTCATCCTAATTCCTATGAGATTTATTCCACTTCCTGGTGATTCTCCACTTCTTTATGTATCCAAATACATCTTCTTACATCGCGATTCATCCTGGTTTGATTAGAATGACGAGGAAGTTGTCATATTCCCAAACAGGAAAACTGGGATCACCTGATTTGAAAGTGGGATAACTTCTTCATCCTAATTCCTATGAGATTTATTCCACTTCCTGGTGATTCTCCACTTCTTTATGTATCCAAATACAGCTTCTTACATCGCGATTCATCCTGGTTTGATTAGAATGACGAGGAAGTTGTCATATTCCCAAACAGGAAAACTGGGATCACCTGATTTGAAAGTGGGATAACTTCTTCATCCTAATTCCTATGAGAATTATTCCACTTCCTGGTGATTCTCCACTACTTTTTGTATACAAATACAGCTTCTTACATCGCGATTCATCCTGATTTGATTAGAATGACGAGGAAGTTGTCATATTCCCAAACAGGAAAACTGGGATCACCTGATTTGAAAGTGGGATAACTTCTTCATCCTAATTCCTATGAGATTTATTCCACTTCCTGGTGATTCTCCACTTCTTTATGTATCCAAATACATCTTCTTACATCGCGATTCATCCTGGTTTGATTAGAATGACGAGGAAGTTGTCATATTCCCAAACAGGAAAACTGGGATCACCTGATTTGAAAGTGGGATAACTTCTTCATCCTAATTCCTATGAGAATTATTCCACTTCCTGGTGATTCTCCACTACTTTTTGTATACAAATACAGCTTCTTACATCGCGATTCATCCTGATTTGATTAGAATGACGAGGAAGTTGTCATATTCCCAAACAGGAAAACTGGGATCACCTGATTTGAAAGTGGGATAACTTCTTCATCCTAATTCCTATGAGATTTATTCCACTTCCTGGTGATTCTCCACTTCTTTATGTATCCAAATACAGCTTCTTACATCGCGATTCATCCTGGTTTGATTAGAATGACGAGGAAGTTGTCATATTCCCAAACAGGAAAACTGGGATCACCTGATTTGAAAGTGGGATAACTTCTTCATCCTAATTCCTATGAGATTATTCCACTTCCTGGTGATTCTCCACTTCTTTATGTATCCAAATACATCTTCTTACATCGCGATTCATCCTGGTTTGATTAGAATGACGAGGAAGTTGTCATATTCCCAAACAGGAAAACTGGGATCACCTGATTTGAAAGTGGGATAACTTCTTCATCCTAATTCCTATGAGAATTATTCCACTTCCTGGTGATTCTCCACTACTTTTTGTATACAAATACAGCTTCTTACATCGCGATTCATCCTGATTTGATTAGAATGACGAGGAAGTTGTCATATTCCCAAACAGGAAAACTGGGATCACCTGATTTGAAAGTGGGATAACTTCTTCATCCTAATTCCTATGAGATTTATTCCACTTCCTGGTGATTCTCCACTTCTTTATGTATCCAAATACATCTTCTTACATCGCGATTCATCCTGGTTTGATTAGAATGACGAGGAAGTTGTCATATTCCAAACAGGAAAACTGGGATCACCTGATTTGAAAGTGGGATAACTTCTTCATCCTAATTCCTATGAGAATTATTCCACTTCCTGGTGATTCTCCACTACTTTTTGTATACAAATACAGCTTCTTACATCGCGATTCATCCTGATTTGATTAGAATGACGAGGAAGTTGTCATATTCCCAAACAGGAAAACTGGGATCACCTGATTTGAAAGTGGGATAACTTCTTCATCCTAATTCCTATGAGATTTATTCCACTTCCTGGTGATTCTCCACTTCTTTATGTATCCAAATACATCTTCTTACATCGCGATTCATCCTGGTTTGATTAGAATGACGAGGAAGTTGTCATATTCCCAAACAGGAAAACTGGGATCACCTGATTTGAAAGTGGGATAACTTCTTCATCCTAATTCCTATGAGAATTATTCCACTTCCTGGTGATTCTCCACTACTTTTTGTATACAAATACAGCTTCTTACATCGCGATTCATCCTGATTTGATTAGAATGACGAGGAAGTTGTCATATTCCCAAACAGGAAAACTGGGATCACCTGATTTGAAAGTGGGATAACTTCTTCATCCTAATTCCTATGAGATTAATTCCACTTCCTGGTGATTCTCCACTTCTTTATGTATCCAAATACATCTTCTTACATCGCGATTCATCCTGGTTTGATTAGAATGACGAGGAAGTTGTCATATTCCAAACAGGAAAACTGGGATCACCTGATTTGAAAGTGGGATAACTTCTTCATCCTAATTCCTATGAGAATTATTCCACTTCCTGGTGATTCTCCACTACTTTTTGTATACAAATACAGCTTCTTACATCGCGATTCATCCTGATTTGATTAGAATGACGAGGAAGTTGTCATATTCCCAAACAGGAAAACTGGGATCACCTGATTTGAAAGTGGGATAACTTCTTCATCCTAATTCCTATGAGATTTATTCCACTTCCTGGTGATTCTCCACTTCTTTATGTATCCAAATACATCTTCTTACATCGCGATTCATCCTGGTTTGATTAGAATGACGAGGAAGTTGTCATATTCCCAAACAGGAAAACTGGGATCACCTGATTTGAAAGTGGGATAACTTCTTCATCCTAATTCCTATGAGATTATTCCACTTCCTGGTGATTCTCCACTTCTTTATGTATCCAAATACATCTTCTTACATCGCGATTCATCCTGGTTTGATTAGAATGACGAGGAAGTTGTCATATTCCAAACAGGAAAACTGGGATCACCTGATTTGAAAGTGGGATAACTTCTTCATCCTAATTCCTATGAGAATTATTCCACTTCCTGGTGATTCTCCACTACTTTTTGTATACAAATACAGCTTCTTACATCGCGATTCATCCTGATTTGATTAGAATGACGAGGAAGTTGTCATATTCCCAAACAGGAAAACTGGGATCACCTGATTTGAAAGTGGGATAACTTCTTCATCCTAATTCCTATGAGATTTATTCCACTTCCTGGTGATTCTCCACTTCTTTATGTATCCAAATACATCTTCTTACATCGCGATTCATCCTGGTTTGATTAGAATGACGAGGAAGTTGTCATATTCCCAAACAGGAAAACTGGGATCACCTGATTTGAAAGTGGGATAACTTCTTCATCCTAATTCCTATGAGAATTATTCCACTTCCTGGTGATTCTCCACTACTTTTTGTATACAAATACAGCTTCTTACATCGCGATTCATCCTGATTTGATTAGAATGACGAGGAAGTTGTCATATTCCCAAACAGGAAAACTGGGATCACCTGATTTGAAAGTGGGATAACTTCTTCATCCTAATTCCTATGAGATTTATTCCACTTCCTGGTGATTCTCCACTTCTTTATGTATCCAAATACATCTTCTTACATCGCGATTCATCCTGGTTTGATTAGAATGACGAGGAAGTTGTCATATTCCCAAACAGGAAAACTGGGATCACCTGATTTGAAAGTGGGATAACTTCTTCATCCTAATTCCTATGAGAATTATTCCACTTCCTGGTGATTCTCCACTACTTTTTGTATACAAATACAGCTTCTTACATCGCGATTCATCCTGATTTGATTAGAATGACGAGGAAGTTGTCATATTCCCAAACAGGAAAACTGGGATCACCTGATTTGAAAGTGGGATAACTTCTTCATCCTAATTCCTATGAGATTATTCCACTTCCTGGTGATTCTCCACTTCTTTATGTATCCAAATACATCTTCTTACATCGCGATTCATCCTGGTTTGATTAGAATGACGAGGAAGTTGTCATATTCCCAAACAGGAAAACTGGGATCACCTGATTTGAAAGTGGGATAACTTCTTCATCCTAATTCCTATGAGAATTATTCCACTTCCTGGTGATTCTCCACTACTTTTTGTATACAAATACAGCTTCTTACATCGCGATTCATCCTGATTTGATTAGAATGACGAGGAAGTTGTCATATTCCCAAACAGGAAAACTGGGATCACCTGATTTGAAAGTGGGATAACTTCTTCATCCTAATTCCTATGAGAATTATTCCACTTCCTGGTGATTCTCCACTTCTTTATGTATCCAAATACATCTTCTTACATCGCGATTCATCCTGGTTTGATTAGAATGACGAGGAAGTTGTCATATTCCCAAACAGGAAAACTGGGATCACCTGATTTGAAAGTGGGATAACTTCTTCATCCTAATTCCTATGAGAATTATTCCACTTCCTGGTGATTCTCCACTACTTTTGTATACAAATACAGCTTCTTACATCGCGATTCATCCTGATTTGATTAGAATGACGAGGAAGTTGTCATATTCCCAAACAGGAAAACTGGGATCACCTGATTTGAAAGTGGGATAACTTCTTCATCCTAATTCCTATGAGATTTATTCCACTTCCTGGTGATTCTCCACTACTTTATGTATCCAAATACAGCTTCTTACATCGCGATTCATCCTGGTTTGATTAGAATGACGAGGAAGTTGTCATATTCCCAAACAGGAAAACTGGGATCACCTGATTTGAAAGTGGGATAACTTCTTCATCCTAATTCCTATGAGAATTATTCCACTTCCTGGTGATTCTCCACTACTTTTTGTATCCAAATACAGCTTCTTACATCGCGATTCATCCTGGTTTGATTAGAATGACGAGGAAGTTGTCATATTCCCAAACAGGAAAACTGGGATCACCTGATTTGAAAGTGGGATAACTTCTTCATCCTAATTCCTATGAGAATTATTCCACTTCCTGGTGATTCTCCACTACTTTTTGTATACAAATACAGCTTCTTACATCGCGATTCATCCTGGTTTGATTAGAATGACGAGGAAGTTGTCATATTCCCAAACAGGAAAACTGGGATCACCTGATTTGAAAGTGGGATAACTTCTTCATCCTAATTCCTATGAGAATTTTTCCACTTCCTGGTGATTCTCCACTACTTTTGTATACAAATACAGCTTCTTACATCGCGATTCATCCTGATTTGATTAGAATGACGAGGAAGTTGTCATATTCCCAAACAGGAAAACTGGGATCACCTGATTTGAAAGTGGGATAACTTCTTCATCCTAATTCCTATGAGATTTATTCCACTTCCTGGTGATTCTCCACTTCTTTATGTATCCAAATACAGCTTCTTACATCGCGATTCATCCTGGTTTGATTAGAATGACGAGGAAGTTGTCATATTCCCAAACAGGAAAACTGGGATCACCTGATTTGAAAGTGGGATAACTTCTTCATCCTAATTCCTATGAGATTTATTCCACTTCCTGGTGATTCTCCACTTCTTTATGTATCCAAATACAGCTTCTTACATCGCGATTCATCCTGGTTTGATTAGAATGACGAGGAAGTTGTCATATTCCCAAACAGGAAAACTGGGATCACCTGATTTGAAAGTGGGATAACTTCTTCATCCTAATTCCTATGAGAATTATTCCACTTCCTGGTGATTCTCCACTACTTTTTGTATCCAAATACAGCTTCTTACATCGCGATTCATCCTGATTTGATTAGAATGACGAGGAAGTTGTCATATTCCCAAACAGGAAAACTGGGATCACCTGATTTGAAAGTGGGATAACTTCTTCATCCTAATTCCTATGAGATTTATTCCACTTCCTGGTGATTCTCCACTACTTTTTGTATACAAATACAGCTTCTTACATCGCGATTCATCCTGATTTGATTAGAATGACGAGGAAGTTGTCATATTCCCAAACAGGAAAACTGGGATCACCTGATTTGAAAGTGGGATAACTTCTTCATCCTAATTCCTATGAGATTATTCCACTTCCTGGTGATTCTCCACTTCTTTATGTATCCAAATACATCTTCTTACATCGCGATTCATCCTGGTTTGATTAGAATGACGAGGAAGTTGTCATATTCCAAACAGGAAAACTGGGATCACCTGATTTGAAAGTGGGATAACTTCTTCATCCTAATTCCTATGAGAATTATTCCACTTCCTGGTGATTCTCCACTACTTTTTGTATACAAATACAGCTTCTTACATCGCGATTCATCCTGATTTGATTAGAATGACGAGGAAGTTGTCATATTCCCAAACAGGAAAACTGGGATCACCTGATTTGAAAGTGGGATAACTTCTTCATCCTAATTCCTATGAGATTTATTCCACTTCCTGGTGATTCTCCACTTCTTTATGTATCCAAATACATCTTCTTACATCGCGATTCATCCTGGTTTGATTAGAATGACGAGGAAGTTGTCATATTCCAAACAGGAAAACTGGGATCACCTGATTTGAAAGTGGGATAACTTCTTCATCCTAATTCCTATGAGAATTATTCCACTTCCTGGTGATTCTCCACTACTTTTTGTATACAAATACAGCTTCTTACATCGCGATTCATCCTGATTTGATTAGAATGACGAGGAAGTTGTCATATTCCCAAACAGGAAAACTGGGATCACCTGATTTGAAAGTGGGATAACTTCTTCATCCTAATTCCTATGAGATTTATTCCACTTCCTGGTGATTCTCCACTTCTTTATGTATCCAAATACATCTTCTTACATCGCGATTCATCCTGGTTTGATTAGAATGACGAGGAAGTTGTCATATTCCCAAACAGGAAAACTGGGATCACCTGATTTGAAAGTGGGATAACTTCTTCATCCTAATTCCTATGAGAATTATTCCACTTCCTGGTGATTCTCCACTACTTTTTGTATACAAATACAGCTTCTTACATCGCGATTCATCCTGATTTGATTAGAATGACGAGGAAGTTGTCATATTCCCAAACAGGAAAACTGGGATCACCTGATTTGAAAGTGGGATAACTTCTTCATCCTAATTCCTATGAGATTTATTCCACTTCCTGGTGATTCTCCACTTCTTTATGTATCCAAATACATCTTCTTACATCGCGATTCATCCTGGTTTGATTAGAATGACGAGGAAGTTGTCATATTCCCAAACAGGAAAACTGGGATCACCTGATTTGAAAGTGGGATAACTTCTTCATCCTAATTCCTATGAGATTTATTCCACTTCCTGGTGATTCTCCACTACTTTTTGTATACAAATACAGCTTCTTACATCGCGATTCATCCTGATTTGATTAGAATGACGAGGAAGTTGTCATATTCCCAAACAGGAAAACTGGGATCACCTGATTTGAAAGTGGGATAACTTCTTCATCCTAATTCCTATGAGATTATTCCACTTCCTGGTGATTCTCCACTTCTTTATGTATCCAAATACATCTTCTTACATCGCGATTCATCCTGGTTTGATTAGAATGACGAGGAAGTTGTCATATTCCAAACAGGAAAACTGGGATCACCTGATTTGAAAGTGGGATAACTTCTTCATCCTAATTCCTATGAGAATTATTCCACTTCCTGGTGATTCTCCACTACTTTTTGTATACAAATACAGCTTCTTACATCGCGATTCATCCTGATTTGATTAGAATGACGAGGAAGTTGTCATATTCCCAAACAGGAAAACTGGGATCACCTGATTTGAAAGTGGGATAACTTCTTCATCCTAATTCCTATGAGATTTATTCCACTTCCTGGTGATTCTCCACTTCTTTATGTATCCAAATACATCTTCTTACATCGCGATTCATCCTGGTTTGATTAGAATGACGAGGAAGTTGTCATATTCCAAACAGGAAAACTGGGATCACCTGATTTGAAAGTGGGATAACTTCTTCATCCTAATTCCTATGAGAATTATTCCACTTCCTGGTGATTCTCCACTACTTTTTGTATACAAATACAGCTTCTTACATCGCGATTCATCCTGATTTGATTAGAATGACGAGGAAGTTGTCATATTCCCAAACAGGAAAACTGGGATCACCTGATTTGAAAGTGGGATAACTTCTTCATCCTAATTCCTATGAGATTTATTCCACTTCCTGGTGATTCTCCACTTCTTTATGTATCCAAATACATCTTCTTACATCGCGATTCATCCTGGTTTGATTAGAATGACGAGGAAGTTGTCATATTCCCAAACAGGAAAACTGGGATCACCTGATTTGAAAGTGGGATAACTTCTTCATCCTAATTCCTATGAGAATTATTCCACTTCCTGGTGATTCTCCACTACTTTTTGTATACAAATACAGCTTCTTACATCGCGATTCATCCTGATTTGATTAGAATGACGAGGAAGTTGTCATATTCCCAAACAGGAAAACTGGGATCACCTGATTTGAAAGTGGGATAACTTCTTCATCCTAATTCCTATGAGATTATTCCACTTCCTGGTGATTCTCCACTTCTTTATGTATCCAAATACATCTTCTTACATCGCGATTCATCCTGGTTTGATTAGAATGACGAGGAAGTTGTCATATTCCCAAACAGGAAAACTGGGATCACCTGATTTGAAAGTGGGATAACTTCTTCATCCTAATTCCTATGAGATTTATTCCACTTCCTGGTGATTCTCCACTACTTTATGTATCCAAATACAGCTTCTTACATCGCGATTCATCCTGGTTTGATTAGAATGACGAGGAAGTTGTCATATTCCCAAACAGGAAAACTGGGATCACCTGATTTGAAAGTGGGATAACTTCTTCATCCTAATTCCTATGAGAATTATTCCACTTCCTGGTGATTCTCCACTACTTTTTGTATCCAAATACAGCTTCTTACATCGCGATTCATCCTGGTTTGATTAGAATGACGAGGAAGTTGTCATATTCCCAAACAGGAAAACTGGGATCACCTGATTTGAAAGTGGGATAACTTCTTCATCCTAATTCCTATGAGAATTATTCCACTTCCTGGTGATTCTCCACTACTTTTTGTATACAAATACAGCTTCTTACATCGCGATTCATCCTGATTTGATTAGAATGACGAGGAAGTTGTCATATTCCCAAACAGGAAAACTGGGATCACCTGATTTGAAAGTGGGATAACTTCTTCATCCTAATTCCTATGAGATTTATTCCACTTCCTGGTGATTCTCCACTTCTTTATGTATCCAAATACATCTTCTTACATCGCGATTCATCCTGGTTTGATTAGAATGACGAGGAAGTTGTCATATTCCAAACAGGAAAACTGGGATCACCTGATTTGAAAGTGGGATAACTTCTTCATCCTAATTCCTATGAGAATTATTCCACTTCCTGGTGATTCTCCACTACTTTTTGTATACAAATACAGCTTCTTACATCGCGATTCATCCTGATTTGATTAGAATGACGAGGAAGTTGTCATATTCCCAAACAGGAAAACTGGGATCACCTGATTTGAAAGTGGGATAACTTCTTCATCCTAATTCCTATGAGATTTATTCCACTTCCTGGTGATTCTCCACTTCTTTATGTATCCAAATACATCTTCTTACATCGCGATTCATCCTGGTTTGATTAGAATGACGAGGAAGTTGTCATATTCCCAAACAGGAAAACTGGGATCACCTGATTTGAAAGTGGGATAACTTCTTCATCCTAATTCCTATGAGAATTATTCCACTTCCTGGTGATTCTCCACTACTTTTTGTATACAAATACAGCTTCTTACATCGCGATTCATCCTGATTTGATTAGAATGACGAGGAAGTTGTCATATTCCCAAACAGGAAAACTGGGATCACCTGATTTGAAAGTGGGATAACTTCTTCATCCTAATTCCTATGAGATTATTCCACTTCCTGGTGATTCTCCACTTCTTTATGTATCCAAATACATCTTCTTACATCGCGATTCATCCTGGTTTGATTAGAATGACGAGGAAGTTGTCATATTCCCAAACAGGAAAACTGGGATCACCTGATTTGAAAGTGGGATAACTTCTTCATCCTAATTCCTATGAGATTTATTCCACTTCCTGGTGATTCTCCACTACTTTATGTATCCAAATACAGCTTCTTACATCGCGATTCATCCTGGTTTGATTAGAATGACGAGGAAGTTGTCATATTCCCAAACAGGAAAACTGGGATCACCTGATTTGAAAGTGGGATAACTTCTTCATCCTAATTCCTATGAGAATTATTCCACTTCCTGGTGATTCTCCACTACTTTTTGTATCCAAATACAGCTTCTTACATCGCGATTCATCCTGGTTTGATTAGAATGACGAGGAAGTTGTCATATTCCCAAACAGGAAAACTGGGATCACCTGATTTGAAAGTGGGATAACTTCTTCATCCTAATTCCTATGAGAATTATTCCACTTCCTGGTGATTCTCCACTACTTTTTGTATACAAATACAGCTTCTTACATCGCGATTCATCCTGATTTGATTAGAATGACGAGGAAGTTGTCATATTCCCAAACAGGAAAACTGGGATCACCTGATTTGAAAGTGGGATAACTTCTTCATCCTAATTCCTATGAGATTTATTCCACTTCCTGGTGATTCTCCACTTCTTTATGTATCCAAATACATCTTCTTACATCGCGATTCATCCTGGTTTGATTAGAATGACGAGGAAGTTGTCATATTCCCAAACAGGAAAACTGGGATCACCTGATTTGAAAGTGGGATAACTTCTTCATCCTAATTCCTATGAGATTTATTCCACTTCCTGGTGATTCTCCACTTCTTTATGTATCCAAATACATTTTCTTACATCGCGATTCATCCTGGTTTGATTAGAATGACGAGGAAGTTGTCATATTCCCAAACAGGAAAACTGGGATCACCTGATTTGAAAGTGGGATAACTTCTTCATCCTAATTCCTATGAGAATTTTTCCACTTCCTGGTGATTCTCCACTACTTTTGTATACAAATACAGCTTCTTACATCGCGATTCATCCTGATTTGATTAGAATGACGAGGAAGTTGTCATATTCCCAAACAGGAAAACTGGGATCACCTGATTTGAAAGTGGGATAACTTCTTCATCCTAATTCCTATGAGATTTATTCCACTTCCTGGTGATTCTCCACTTCTTTATGTATCCAAATACAGCTTCTTACATCGCGATTCATCCTGGTTTGATCAGAATGACGAGGAAGTTGTCATATTCCCAAACAGGAAAACTGGGATCACCTGATTTGAAAGTGGGATAACTTCTTCATCCTAATTCCTATGAGATTTATTCCACTTCCTGGTGATTCTCCACTACTTTTTGTATACAAATACAGCTTCTTACATCGCGATTCATCCTGATTTGATTAGAATGACGAGGAAGTTGTCATATTCCCAAACAGAAAACTGGGATCACCTGATTTGAAAGTGGGATAACTTCTTCATCCTAATTCCTATGAGATTTATTCCACTTCCTGGTGATTCTCCACTACTTTTTGTATACAAATACAGCTTCTTACATCGCGATTCATCCTGATTTGATTAGAATGACGAGGAAGTTGTCATATTTCCAAACAGGAAAACTGGGATCACCTGATTTGAAAGTGGGATAACTTCTTCATCCTAATTCCTATGAGATTATTCCACTTCCTGGTGATTCTCCACTTCTTTATGTATCCAAATACATCTTCTTACATCGCGATTCATCCTGGTTTGATTAGAATGACGAGGAAGTTGTCATATTCCCAAACAGGAAAACTGGGATCACCTGATTTGAAAGTGGGATAACTTCTTCATCCTAATTCCTATGAGATTTATTCCACTTCCTGGTGATTCTCCACTTCTTTATGTATCCAAATACATCTTCTTACATCGCGATTCATCCTGGTTTGATTAGAATGACGAGGAAGTTGTCATATTCCCAAACAGGAAAACTGGGATCACCTGATTTGAAAGTGGGATAACTTCTTCATCCTAATTCCTATGAGAATTATTCCACTTCCTGGTGATTCTCCACTACTTTTTGTATACAAATACAGCTTCTTACATCGCGATTCATCCTGATTTGATTAGAATGACGAGGAAGTTGTCATATTCCCAAACAGGAAAACTGGGATCACCTGATTTGAAAGTGGGATAACTTCTTCATCCTAATTCCTATGAGATTTATTCCACTTCCTGGTGATTCTCCACTTCTTTATGTATCCAAATACATCTTCTTATATCGCGATTCATCCTGGTTTGATTAGAATGACGAGGAAGTTGTCATATTCCCAAACAGGAAAACTGGGATCACCTGATTTGAAAGTGGGATAACTTCTTCATCCTAATTCCTATGAGAATTATTCCACTTCCTGGTGATTCTCCACTACTTTTTGAAAGGTGCAGGTGCTTATGGAGGCAAGACAGCAAAGATGCCAATGGAGGATGGCTACAAAGTACCAAGAGAGGGGGAGATTGAAGACAGCAAGCCATTTCATGATCCTAAACTCTATAGAAAACTTGTTGGCAAATTGATTTATCTAACCATCACAAGACCTGATATATGCTTTGCTGTGAATCAGGTGAGTCAACACATGCAGCTTCCCAAGGAACATCACTGGCGTATGGTGGAGAGGCTGCTGATGTATCTAAATGGCTCGCCGGATCAAGGTGTATGGATGGGGTGCAATGAAAGCACAGAAGTGGTGGGCTATAGTGATGCTGATTGGGCAGGTGATAGAACTGACAGAAGATCAACAACCGGCTATTGCACATTCATTGGAGGCAACTTGGTGACTTGGAAGAGTAAGAAACAGAAGGTGGTGTCATGCTCTAGTGCAGAAGCTGAGTATAGAGCTATGCTGAAGCTTACAAACGAGTTAGTTTGGATCAAGGGCATCTTGAAGCATTTGGAGATAGCACAAGACACTCCAATGACAATGCATTGTGACAACCAGGCCGCCATTCACATAGCCTCCAACTCGGTGTTCCATGAGAGAACAAAGCACATTGAGGTTGATTGCCACAAGGTGAGGCAGATGATTGTCCTAGGAGTCATCTTGCCATGTTATACTAGGAGTGAAGATCAGTTGGCTGATGTGTTCACCAAGGCTGCGAGGCAAAAGACAATGGAGTCCATTCATATCAGATTGGGCCTCATTGATCTTGGAAAGAGAAGCAGCTGATCCCCTTAGTCATGAGATCTTTACTCTTTTTCCCTCATTAAGGTTTTGTCCCAATGGGTTTTCCTTGGTGAGGTTTTTAATGAGGAAGATCTCATGGCTGTCCAAGCTTAAGCTTTCACAAAGCTAAGCTTGAGGGGGAGTGTTGAGATGAGTTGAGTATATGGATATGAAGAGATAAGGTGTTGAAGAGAAGAGGAGAAAGGAATGAGGGGACTTTGGGCAAGCATGGTACGGACGGCCGTACAAGGCCGTACATGGCCGTACCGTCCGTACTAAATGCCTCGACCAGAAGTTACCCAACCTGACCAAGTGAAACCGTAACAAGGTAGAAGTTACCTTAAGGGCTTAGTGAAGGGATAAGACTGGTAGGAGGATAAGGGACGCGCGTGCCAGGCTGGAACAGGCTGGAAAGTAGTCCAAGATGCCATAAGCATGTGAGCCATCCTGGCCAATCATTCAAAAGGCTCCCATTGACTCCACACGGTTAAACAGTGGCGATTTCCCTTCTTGTAAACCCTTGTGTCTCCCTTATAAATATGTAACCTCACTCATTAATAAATTAAGCAAGTTTTGAGACTCTCTCTTAGTCTTTAAATCTCAATGGTTCCATATTAGACTCCTAATCTCATTCCATACTCTAATCTTCACTAAATCGTTTCTAGTCTTTCCTAAACACTCAGATTACTCTAAACATTACTAAAAATCATATGGTATCAGAGCCAGGTTAGTGAGAATCTGAGTTCGTGTTAGGCTCTTTGGAGATTCAAGATTGAAGCTTTGAAGAGTTTGGTTGGTGTTCTTGTGTTCTTGGGAGGTTCCGGGTATTGTCCGAGTTCAAAGACTAGTTTTTAGTGTGTTGCTGAAGCTGTGAGGTTGAAGACCGAGGCAGTGAGTGTTCTTACAAGTCTTTTAACTCAAGATCCAGTTTGTGAAGTCTAGAGAAGTCATCGTTCATCATGGAGAGTGGTATGAACATGAACATGAAGGTAGCGGTTTGCTTCAAGGGAACCAACTACTTGGTGTGGTCTCGGATGGTGAGAACCACGGTGGGAAGCAAAGGGCTTTGGAAGCACATCACGCCAGGAGAAGCTCCAAAGCTCATCACCCAAGGAGAAACTGAAGGAGAAGCCGCAAGCAAAGCGGAAGAGAAGTGGCATCAGGAGGACATGTTGGTGATGTCAGTGCTGCATGCTTCACTTGAGCCGGCGATTCTAGATGCATACAGTTACTGTGAATCAGCTAAAGAGCTGTGGGAGACGTTGAAGAAGGTGTATGGGAATACATCAAACCTGAGCCGTGTGTTTGAGGTGAAGCAGGCTATAAACAACTTGGTACAAGAGGATATGGAGTTCACCAAGCATCTAGGGAGGTTCAGAACACTCTGGTCCGAGCTGGAGATGTTGAGGCCAAGCACTACAGATGCAGATGAGCTCAACAAAAGAAGAGAGCAAGACAAGGTCTTTGGGCTACTCCTCACCATGAATCCGGCGTACAATGGTCTTATCCAACACTTGCTTAGAGAGGACACACTACCTGATCTTGAAAAAGTGTGCGCAAGGATTCAGAAGGAACAAGGCTCTATTGGGTTGTTTGGAAAGAAAGGAGAGCTATCTCTCGTAAATCAAGCAACTCAAGAGGAGGGAGGGGAAGCTCCACAAGCACACAAGGCTGCGCATGGGAAGTATGATGAGAGGAGGTTCAATGGGAACTGTGATCACTGCAAGAAGCATGGCCACAAGAAGAGCCAATGCTGGATACTCCATCCCCATCTCAAGCCGGCAAAGTTTATGAAAGACAGAGAGGCAAGGGCTAATATCTCAGATGGAGCAAGCGCAAGTGGAGCAGGTACTAGCAAAGGGAAGGAGATAGATGGGCGTGAAGGAGGTGATGGGAAGTCTCTTGTAGCCTACACTGGAGCCCCAAGCAACCGTGGGAACTATGATCAAGAGTATCTAAGGAGATCCGACCTGGATGCTCTCATCAAGCTCTTTAAAGAGCATGGTAACACATTTGCTTATTCCTTTGGTGCTAGGGCTATAGAGAATGATGAGAATCTAACTAGAACTGATAGGATGCATGAAAGTGTGATTGAGATGTTAAACCAATCTAGAACGGCTAGTTTTGCTAGGAATGATCATGCATTCAAACCATCTAGTATACTTGCTCATATTGCTAGTTCACATACCATCAAGCCTTTAGTAGTTGATTCTGGTGCATCTCATCATATGATAAGTGACACTAGTTTGATTAAAAACATTGTACCAATGAATGGAAATGTGATGATAGCTAATGGAGATAAGATACCTATTAGAGGAATAGGAAGTCTTAAACTGTTTGATAAGGAAACTAAAGCCTTTTATATGCCTGAATTTACTTCAAACTTGTTATCTGTTAAGAAATGTGCTACTGATTTGCAATGCAATGTCATATTCAGTCCTAATGATGTGAAATTTCAGGATATTAAAAGCAGCAAGATGATTGGAAAGGGAGTTACTAAAGGAGAATTGTATTTACTTGAAGATCTTGCTCCTGTTTCTAGTTATAGCTGCTCGTTTACTTCTGTTTCTGGTTCTAGTTTAAGTAAAAATGCATTGTGGCATGCTAGATTAGGACACCCTCATAATAAGGCTTTAAAACTGATGTTGCCAGGTGTTTCCTTTGAGAATAATGAGTGTGAAGCTTGCATTTTAGGCAAGCATTGTAAGACTGTCTTTACTAAATCTACTACGGTTTATGAGAAGTGTTTTGATTTAATTCATTCTGATGTTTGGACTGCTCCTTGCTTATCTAGAGACAATCAAAAGTATTATGTAACTTTCATTGATGAAAAATCCAAATACACCTGGTTAACTTTAATTCCAACCAAAGATAGGGTACTTGATGCATTTAAGAACTTTCAATCATATGTGACTAACCATTATAATGCCAAGATAAAGATTTTCAGGTCAGATAATGGAGGAGAGTACACGGGACAAGCATTCAAGCTCCATCTATCTCAGCATGGAATACTACATCAGACAAGCTGTCCCTATACTCCACAACAGAATGGTGTGGCTGAGAGAAAGAATAGGCATCTGATGGAAGTGGCCAGGTCTATGATGTTTCAAACCAACGTACCCAAGAAGTTCTGGAGTGATGCGGTCACTACAGCTTGTTATCTCATCAACAGAACACCAACCCTGATTCTGCAAGGGTTATCACCATTTGAGGTATTGAACCGATACAAGCCCTCATTGGAACATATGAAGATCTTTGGGTGTTTGTGTTTTGTGATGGTACCGGGAGAATTAAGAAACAAGCTTGAAGCTAGAAGCTCCAAGGCAATGTTTGTTGGATATTCATCAAGTCAGAAAGGATATAAGTGCTATGATCCTAACACAAGGAGAGTGTTAGTATCTAGAGAGGTGAAGTTTGTGGAAGAAAAAGGATATTATGAGGAGCAGATTCAAGAAGATTTGAAAGATCTCACTTCAGATAGAGCTGCAACCTTGAGGATAATACTAGAAGGACTTGGTATCAATATGGATCAAGGACAGCAAGAAGTAAGAGGCACTACACCAATACCGAATCATCAGACGTCCAATCTTGAACATGAGGGGGGGGAATGGAACAGAAACTCAAACTCAAAGTCATGAAGAGAGTTCTGGTTCTCATGATCAAGCTGTGGAGTCAAATGATCAACAAGAAGGAGCTGAAGCAAGTCAGCTAAGGGATGAAGGAGCTGAAGCAAGTCAGCCAAGAGAAGAAGCAAGAGAAGAAAGTACACAAGAAGATGTACAAGACATGGAGTTACCGGTGTTGAGTTGAGCTGAATATATATGTATGAAGAGCTAAGGAGTTGAAGAGGAAAGGAGATGAGGAAGCTTGAGAGAGTTTAGGGAGAGCATGGTACGGACGTCCGTACAAGGCCGTACAAGCCGTACAGTCCGTACCATCCAGCATCGACCAAGACTTACCTTGCATCAGCCAAGTAACACGGTAACTAAGGTAAAGGGAAGGAACTTACCTTGAGGCATCAGACCGTTTAGGGATAAGGTAGAGCGCGCCTTGACAGGCTGGAACAGCTGGAAAGGCAAGAGCATCTCGGTCCAAGATGCCAGATACTCCGCGCATGTGGAGAAGCTAATTGGCTAGTCCAAATGAGCTTATCCTCTCCTGATTGACCTCACATGCTTTAGTCTTCTCTTGATTTCGAAAACCCTTGTATGCTCTCTCTATATATTGTAACTCATCAACCCTAATGAAGATTATGCAGTTTGAGTCTCTCTAATCTCTTAGACACTATGCTTTTCTCTTAGACACTAAACGGCTCTATCTAGTCTCCTAATCTTTCACAAACTTCTCTTAATCACTTCCTAAACACTCTCTTTATTCTGTTTACTCTAAGGATCTCTTAATCTCATATGGTATCAGAGCCAGGTTCATTTGAATCTGGGGTTTGATCTTTAGAGAGTTACAAGCTAAACGTCTTTGAAGCTACACGCGAGTAGTCTTGAAGGTGTTGAAGCTGTGGTCCGTTCTAGTTGAAGCTGTGCTACGTTCTGTTGGTTTGCGTGATTCTAGACTCAAGGTTGGTGTGTACGAAATCCAAGATCCAAGTTTTCAAGTCAAGCAAAGATGGAACATGGGATGAACATGAGGATGAAGGTAGCGGTTACTTTCAAAGGTAGCAACTACCTTGTGTGGTCTCGGATGGTGAAGACTGCTGTGGGAAGTAAGGGTTTGTGGGGGCACATCACAACAGGGGAGGCTCCGAAACTCATTACTCAGGGAGGAGATCAAGAAGAGGTCTCCAATGAAGCGGCTGTGGAGAAATGGCAACAAGAAGACATGCTGGTGATGACGGTTCTACACGCATCCTTGGACCCAGCTATCTTGGATGCCTACAGCTACTGTGAATCAGCCAAGGAGCTGTGGGACACGCTGAAGAAGGTGTATGGGAACACTTCCAACCTCAGCCGTGTGTTTGAAGTGAAGCTAGCGATCAACCGTCTTGCACAAGAGGACATGGAGTTCACTAAGCACTTGGGGAGGTTCAGGTCCTTATGGTCAGAGCTGGAGATGCTGAGGCCGAGCACAACTGATCCAGATCAGCTGAATGAGAGGCGCGAGCAAGACAAGGTCTTTGGGCTGCTTCTCACACTGAACCCGGCCTACACCCAGCTCATCC
The DNA here is from genome assembly GCF_020379485.1 of Brassica napus. Classification (NCBI taxonomy): domain Eukaryota; kingdom Viridiplantae; phylum Streptophyta; class Magnoliopsida; order Brassicales; family Brassicaceae; genus Brassica; species Brassica napus. Next base: position 255,740 of record NW_026014592.1, read on the forward strand.
AGCACATGTTAAGGTCAGACAAGCTTCCGGACCTTGAGGAGGTGTGTGCACAAATCCAAAGGGAGCAGGGATCCATGGGTTTGTTTGGAGGTAAGGGGGAGCTCTCTCTTGCCAATCAAGCAGCTCATGAGGATTCAACCGAGGCTCCACAAGCAAACAAGGCATCTCACGGGAAGTACGAGGACAGGAAGTTCAATGGCAACTGTGATCATTGCAAGAAGCATGGTCATAAGAAGAGCCAATGCTGGATACTGCACCCACACCTCAAGCCGGCCAAGTTCATGAAGGAGCGTGAGGGAAGGGCAAATGTGACTGAAGGTTCAAGCGGAGCTGGCACCAGCAAGATCAGTGAAGTGGATGGGCTTGGAGGCAATGATGGGAATGGGAAGTCTCTGGTGGCTTACACAGGCGCCTCAAGCTCCCGCAGCAATGATGACTACATCAAGAGATCAGACCTTGATGCCCTCTTCAAAATGCTAAAGGAAAACGGTAACACTTACGGTTATTCCTTTGGAGCTTCTATGATTGCATATAAGGATGATCACTTGATTAGAGAACTAGTAGAACGGTTAGAAGCTAGGAATGAGTATAGGCATGCTTACATTGCTAGAACTGATAAGATGCATTCATCACTTAGTAATCTATGCCATAATGCTAAACGAGTAGGTAAACCATTGATTGTTGATTCTGGTGCATCACATCATATGATAAGTGATGAAAACTTGATTAAGGATATAGAACCTACACATGGGCATGTGATGATAGCAAATGGGGATAAGATACCCATTAGAGGAATAGGAAAGCTTAAGCTGTTTAACAAAGAATCTAGAGCTTTTTACATGCCTGAATTCACATCAAACCTATTATCAGTGAAGAAATGTACTAATGATTTACAATGCAATGTTATCTTTAGTCCTAATGATGTGAAGTTTCAGGATATTGAGAGCAGCAGGTTGATTGGGAAAGGGGTGACTAAGGGAGATCTCTATATGCTTGAAGAACTCACTTCTGTTCCTGATTATAGTTGCTCGTTTACTTCTGCTTCTTTGTTGAATAAAAATGCATTGTGGCATGCTAGAGTAGGACACCCTCATGTTAAAGCTTTGAACTTAATGGTACCAGGTGTTGTGTTTGAGAATAAGGATTGTGAAGCTTGCATTTTAGGCAAGCATTGTAGAACTGTGTTTCAAAAGTCTACTACTGTTTATGATAATTGCTTTGATCTAATTCATTCAGATGTATGGACTGCCCCTTGCTTATCTAGAGATAGTTATAAGTATTTTGTCACATTCATTGATGAAAAATCCAAATACACCTGGTTAACCTTAATTCAGACCAAAGATAGGGTACTTGATGCATTTAGGAATTTTCAAACTTATGTAACTAACCATTATCATGCTAAGATTAAAATTTTGAGATCAGATAATGGAGGAGAGTACACGAGTCATGCATTCAAGCAACACCTATCACAACATGGGATTCTACATCAAACAAGCTGTCCTTATACTCCACAGCAAAATGGAGTGGCTGAGAGGAAGAATAGGCATCTCATGGAAGTGGCAAGGTCACTTATGTTTCAGAGTAATGTTCCAAAGAGATTTTGGAGTGATGCGGTTGCCACTGCTTGTTACCTGATAAACAGAACTCCAACCAAAGTTCTGAATGAGAAGGCTCCATTTGAAGTTCTGAACAGGTACAAGCCAGCTCTTGATTACTTGCGAGTCTTTGGATGCCTATGCTTCGTCCTCAAACCAGGAGAGATGATCAACAAGCTAGAAGCAAGAAGCACTAAGGCTGTGTTCATAGGATACTCAGCTACACAGAAAGGATACAAATGCTATGATCCTATAGCAAGGAGAGTTCTTGTATCTAGAGATGTGAAGTTCTTGGAAGATAGAGGATACTATGAAGAAAAGAATCAAGAAGACCTGAAGGACTTAACATCAGACAAGGCCACCACCTTGCGGATCATTCTTGAAGGTCTTGGAATCAGTACATCCCAGGATCCGAGGAATCACGCAACTACACCTCCTGAAGTTGGTTCACCATCCCACCTTGATCATGAGGGAGGAGAGGAGCATGAGGAGCCTATGCAAGAGGCCAACCAAGATGAAGGAGGAGTAGAGAATGAAGGAGAAGAGAGCATAGGCTCGGATGGTCATGGACATGATCATGGTGTGACACAAACACCTTCTCAAGATGAAGTGGTAGAAGAACAACAGGAAGAAGAACCAGTTGTGCAGCCACTAAGAAGGAGTACAAGGATAAGGAAGGATCCTTCCAGTTGGGTAAACACGAGAGTGTACTACAATGCCCAAGCTGTGGAGCATCCTTCTCAAGCCGTGTGCTCCTTTGCTCAATATCCAGAAGCACATTGCGCGTTCATGGTAAACTTGGATGAGAATCACATCCCAAGAAGCTATGAAGAAGCAATGAAAGATAAAGAATGGAAGGAATCAGTTGGAGATGAGGCAGGAGCGATGATCAAGAATGATACATGGTATGAGAGTGAGTTACCAAAAGGGAAGAAGGCTGTGACTAGTAGATGGATATTCACAATCAAGTACAAAGCGGATGGAAAGGTTGAGAGGAAGAAGTCAAGACTAGTTGCAAGAGGGTTCACTCAAACTTATGGAGAAGATTACATAGAAACCTTTGCACCAGTAGCTAAACTCCACACAATCCGGATTGTACTAAGCTTGGCTGTGAATCTTGGATGGGGGTTATGGCAAATGGATGTGAAGAATGCGTTTCTACAAGGTGAACTTGAGGATGAAGTGTATATGCATCCACCTCCAGGCCTTGAACACTTAGTAAAGAGTGGGAATGTACTGAGATTGAAGAAAGCCATCTATGGACTGAAGCAATCACCAAGGGCTTGGTACAACAAGTTGAGCACTACTCTGAATGGCCGAGGCTTCAAGAAGTCTGAACTAGATCACACTCTCTTCACTCTCACGACTCCCTCAGGTATGATTGCTCTCCTTGTGTATGTTGATGATATCATTATCACAGGGAGTGATAAGGAAGGTATCATAGCAACCAAGGAGTTTCTTAAATCCATGTTTGAGATTAAAGACTTGGGAGAAATGAAATACTTCCTTGGAATTGAGATATGTAGATCCAAGGAAGGTTTGTTCATGTCCCAAAGGAAATATACACTTGATCTTTTGAAAGGTGCAGGTGCTTATGGAGGCAAGACAGCAAGGATGCCTATGGAGGATGGCTACAAAGTCCCACGAGAGGGGGAGATTGAAGACAGCAAACCTTATCAGGATCCTAAACTCTATAGAAAACTAGTTGGCAAATTGATTTATCTTACTATAACTAGACCTGACATCTGCTTTGCTGTGAATCAGGTGAGTCAACACATGCAAGTGCCTAAGGAACATCACTGGCACATGGTGGAGAGGATCTTGATGTATCTCAACGGCTCACCTGATCAAGGAGTATGGATGGGCTGCAATGGAAGCACTGAAGTGGTGGGATATTGTGATGCGGATTGGGCTGGTGATAGAGCAGACAGGAGATCAACCACAGGCTATTGCACATTCATTGGAGGCAACTTGGTGACTTGGAAGAGCAAGAAGCAGAAGGTAGTGTCATGTTCAAGTGCAGAAGCCGAGTATAGAGCCATGCTGAAGCTCACCAACGAGTTGGTATGGATCAAAGGCATCTTGAAGCACTTGGAGATCGATCAAGCAACTCCAATGACAATGCATTGTGACAATCAAGCTGCCATCCACATTGCATCCAACTCGGTGTTTCATGAGAGGACCAAGCACATTGAAGTTGATTGTCACAAGGTGAGGCAGATGATTGTGCTAGGGGTGATCTTGCCATGTTACACAAGGAGTGAAGATCAGCTAGCGGATGTGTTCACCAAGGCTGCAAGACAGAAGACAATGGAGTCCATTCACATCAGGTTGGGCCTCATTGATCTTGGGAAGAGAAGGAGCTAATCCCCTTAGCTGCAAGGTCTTTACTCTTTTTCCCTCATCAAAGTTTTATCCCATTGGGTTTTCTTTGGTGAGGTTTTTAATGAGGAAGATCTTGTGGCTGTCCAAGCTTAGACTTATACAAAGCTAAGCTTGAGGGGGAGTGTTGAGTTGAGCTGAATATATATGTATGAAGAGCTAAGGAGTTGAAGAGGAAAGGAGATGAGGAAGCTTGAGAGAGTTTAGGGAGAGCATGGTACGGACGTCCGTACAAGGCCGTACAAGCCGTACAGTCCGTACCATCCAGCATCGACCAAGACTTACCTTGCATCAGCCAAGTAACACGGTAACTAAGGTAAAGGGAAGGAACTTACCTTGAGGCATCAGACCGTTTAGGGATAAGGTAGAGCGCGCCTTGACAGGCTGGAACAGCTGGAAAGGCAAGAGCATCTCGGTCCAAGATGCCAGATACTCCGCGCATGTGGAGAAGCTAATTGGCTAGTCCAAATGAGCTTATCCTCTCCTGATTGACCTCACATGCTTTAGTCTTCTCTTGATTTCGAAAACCCTTGTATGCTCTCTCTATATATTGTAACTCATCAACCCTAATGAAGATTATGCAGTTTGAGTCTCTCTAATCTCTTAGACACTATGCTTTTCTCTTAGACACTAAACGGCTCTATCTAGTCTCCTAATCTTTCACAAACTTCTCTTAATCACTTCCTAAACACTCTCTTTATTCTGTTTACTCTAAGGATCTCTTAATCTCATAACCGGCACAAGAAGGGCCAGTGTTGAGAAGAAGTACAAGGCTGAGAAAGGATCCTTCCAGTTGGGTAAACACGAGAGTGTACTACAATGCTCAAGCTGTGAAGCATCCTACTCAGGCCGTGTGTTCTTTCTCTCAATATCCAGAAGCACATTGTGCATTCATGGTAAACTTAGATGAGAATCACATTCCAAGAAGCTATGAAGAGGCAATGAAGGATAAGGAATGGAAGGAATCAGTAGGAGCTGAGGCAGGGGCTATGATAAAGAATGATACATGGTTTGAAAGTGAACTACCAAAAGGGAAGAAGGCAGTATCTAGTAGATGGATCTTCACAATCAAATACAAGGCTGATGGACAGATTGAGAGGAAGAAGACTAGATTAGTAGCAAGAGGGTTCACTCAAACATATGGAGAGGATTACATTGAGACATTTGCACCAGTAGCCAAGTTACATACCATTAGAATTGTACTAAGCTTGGCGGTTAACCTTGGATGGGGATTGTGGCAAATGGATGTGAAGAATGCATTCTTACAAGGAGAACTTGAGGATGAAGTCTACATGTATCCTCCACCAGGTCTTGAACATCTAGTGAAGAGAGGGAATGTACTGAGGCTAAAGAAGGCTATCTATGGGTTGAAGCAATCACCAAGAGCATGGTACAACAAATTGAGCACAACTCTGAACGGCCAAGGTTTTAAGAAGTCAGAATTGGACCATACTCTCTTTACCCTCACTACTCCCTCAGGTATGGTTGCTCTCCTTGTGTATGTGGATGATATCATTATCACAGGAAGTGATAAGGAAGGTATCAAAGCAACCAAGGAGTTTCTAAAGTCTATGTTTGAAATAAAAGACTTGGGAGAAATGAAATACTTTCTTGGAATTGAGATTTGTAGATCCAAGGAAGGTTTGTTCATGTCCCAAAGGAAGTATACACTTGATCTTTTGAAAGGTGCAGGTGCTTATGGAGGCAAGACAGCAAAGATGCCAATGGAGGATGGCTACAAAGTACCAAGAGAGGGGGAGATTGAAGACAGCAAGCCATTTCATGATCCTAAACTCTATAGAAAACTTGTTGGCAAATTGATTTATCTAACCATCACAAGACCTGATATATGCTTTGCTGTGAATCAGGTGAGTCAACACATGCAGCTTCCCAAGGAACATCACTGGCGTATGGTGGAGAGGCTGCTGATGTATCTAAATGGCTCGCCGGATCAAGGTGTATGGATGGGGTGCAATGAAAGCACAGAAGTGGTGGGCTATAGTGATGCTGATTGGGCAGGTGATAGAACTGACAGAAGATCAACAACCGGCTATTGCACATTCATTGGAGGCAACTTGGTGACTTGGAAGAGTAAGAAACAGAAGGTGGTGTCATGCTCTAGTGCAGAAGCTGAGTATAGAGCTATGCTGAAGCTTACAAACGAGTTAGTTTGGATCAAGGGCATCTTGAAGCATTTGGAGATAGCACAAGACACTCCAATGACAATGCATTGTGACAACCAGGCCGCCATTCACATAGCCTCCAACTCGGTGTTCCATGAGAGAACAAAGCACATTGAGGTTGATTGCCACAAGGTGAGGCAGATGATTGTCCTAGGAGTCATCTTGCCATGTTATACTAGGAGTGAAGATCAGTTGGCTGATGTGTTCACCAAGGCTGCGAGGCAAAAGACAATGGAGTCCATTCATATCAGATTGGGCCTCATTGATCTTGGAAAGAGAAGCAGCTGATCCCCTTAGTCATGAGATCTTTACTCTTTTTCCCTCATTAAGGTTTTGTCCCAATGGGTTTTCCTTGGTGAGGTTTTTAATGAGGAAGATCTCATGGCTGTCCAAGCTTAAGCTTTCACAAAGCTAAGCTTGAGGGGGAGTGTTGAGATGAGTTGAGTATATGGATATGAAGAGATAAGGTGTTGAAGAGAAGAGGAGAAAGGAATGAGGGGACTTTGGGCAAGCATGGTACGGACGGCCGTACAAGGCCGTACATGGCCGTACCGTCCGTACTAAATGCCTCGACCAGAAGTTACCCAACCTGACCAAGTGAAACCGTAACAAGGTAGAAGTTACCTTAAGGGCTTAGTGAAGGGATAAGACTGGTAGGAGGATAAGGGACGCGCGTGCCAGGCTGGAACAGGCTGGAAAGTAGTCCAAGATGCCATAAGCATGTGAGCCATCCTGGCCAATCATTCAAAAGGCTCCCATTGACTCCACACGGTTAAACAGTGGCGATTTCCCTTCTTGTAAACCCTTGTGTCTCCCTTATAAATATGTAACCTCACTCATTAATAAATTAAGCAAGTTTTGAGACTCTCTCTTAGTCTTTAAATCTCAATGGTTCCATATTAGACTCCTAATCTCATTCCATACTCTAATCTTCACTAAATCGTTTCTAGTCTTTCCTAAACACTCAGATTACTCTAAACATTACTAAAAATCATATGGTATCAGAGCCAGGTTAGTGAGAATCTGAGTTCGTGTTAGGCTCTTTGGAGATTCAAGATTGAAGCTTTGAAGAGTTTGGTTGGTGTTCTTGTGTTCTTGGGAGGTTCCGGGTATTGTCCGAGTTCAAAGACTAGTTTTTAGTGTGTTGCTGAAGCTGTGAGGTTGAAGACCGAGGCAGTGAGTGTTCTTACAAGTCTTTTAACTCAAGATCCAGTTTGTGAAGTCTAGAGAAGTCATCGTTCATCATGGAGAGTGGTATGAACATGAACATGAAGGTAGCGGTTTGCTTCAAGGGAACCAACTACTTGGTGTGGTCTCGGATGGTGAGAACCACGGTGGGAAGCAAAGGGCTTTGGAAGCACATCACGCCAGGAGAAGCTCCAAAGCTCATCACCCAAGGAGAAACTGAAGGAGAAGCCGCAAGCAAAGCGGAAGAGAAGTGGCATCAGGAGGACATGTTGGTGATGTCAGTGCTGCATGCTTCACTTGAGCCGGCGATTCTAGATGCATACAGTTACTGTGAATCAGCTAAAGAGCTGTGGGAGACGTTGAAGAAGGTGTATGGGAATACATCAAACCTGAGCCGTGTGTTTGAGGTGAAGCAGGCTATAAACAACTTGGTACAAGAGGATATGGAGTTCACCAAGCATCTAGGGAGGTTCAGAACACTCTGGTCCGAGCTGGAGATGTTGAGGCCAAGCACTACAGATGCAGATGAGCTCAACAAAAGAAGAGAGCAAGACAAGGTCTTTGGGCTACTCCTCACCATGAATCCGGCGTACAATGGTCTTATCCAACACTTGCTTAGAGAGGACACACTACCTGATCTTGAAGAAGTGTGCGCAAGGATTCAGAAGGAACAAGGCTCTATTGGGTTGTTTGGAAAGAAAGGAGAGCTATCTCTCGTAAATCAAGCAACTCAAGAGGAGGGAGGGGAAGCTCCACAAGCACACAAGGCTGCGCATGGGAAGTATGATGAGAGGAGGTTCAATGGGAACTGTGATCACTGCAAGAAGCATGGCCACAAGAAGAGCCAATGCTGGATACTCCATCCCCATCTCAAGCCGGCAAAGTTTATGAAAGACAGAGAGGCAAGGGCTAATATCTCAGATGGAGCAAGCGCAAGTGGAGCAGGTACTAGCAAAGGGAAGGAGATAGATGGGCGTGAAGCAGGTGATGGGAGGTCTCTTGTAGCCTACACTGGAGCCCCAAGCAACCGTGGGAACTATGATCAAGAGTATCTAAGGAAATCCGACCTGGATGCTCTCATTAAGCTCTTCAAGGAGCATGGTAACATTTGGATATTCCTTTGGTGCTAGGGCTATAGGGAATGATGAGAATCCAACTAGAATTGATAGGATGCATGAAAGTGTGATAGAGATAATAAACCAATCTAGAACGGCTAGTTTTGCTAGGAATGATCATGCATTCAAACCATCTAGTATACTTGCTCATATTGCTAGTTCACATACCATCAAGCCTTTAGTAGTTGATTCTGGTGCATCTCATCATATGATAAGTGACACTAGTTTGATTAAAAACATTGTACCAATGAATGGAAATGTGATGATAGCTAATGGAGATAAGATACCTATTAGAGGAATAGGAAGTCTTAAACTGTTTGATAAGGAAACTAAAGCCTTTTATATGCCTGAATTTACTTCAAACTTGTTATCTGTTAAGAAATGTGCTACTGATTTGCAATGCAATGTCATATTCAGTCCTAATGATGTGAAGTTTCAGGATATTAAAAGCAGCAAGATGATTGGAAAGGGAGTTACTAAAGGAGAATTGTATTTACTTGAAGATCTTGCTCCTGTTTCTAGTTATAGCTGCTCGTTTACTTCTGTTTCTGGTTCTAGTTTAAGTAAAAATGCATTGTGGCATGCTAGATTAGGACACCCTCATAATAAGGCTTTAAAACTGATGTTGCCAGGTGTTTCCTTTGAGAATAATGAGTGTGAAGCTTGCATTTTAGGCAAGCATTGTAAGACTGTCTTTACTAAATCTACTACGGTTTATGAGAAGTGTTTTGATTTGATTCATTCTGATGTTTGGACTGCTCCTTGCTTATCTAGAGACAATCAAAAGTATTATGTAACTTTCATTGATGAAAAATCCAAATACACCTGGTTAACTTTAATTCCAACCAAAGATAGGGTACTTGATGCATTTAAGAACTTTCAATCATATGTGACTAACCATTATAATGCCAAGATAAAGATTTTCAGGTCAGATAATGGAGGAGAGTACACGGGACAAGCATTCAAGCTCCATCTATCTCAGCATGGAATACTACATCAGACAAGCTGTCCCTATACTCCACAACAGAATGGTGTGGCTGAGAGAAAGAATAGGCATCTGATGGAAGTGGCCAGGTCCATGATGTTTCAAACCAATGTACCCAAGAAGTTCTGGAGTGATGCGGTCACTACAGCTTGTTATCTCATCAACAGAACACCAACCCTGATTCTGCAAGGGTTATCACCATTTGAGGTATTGAACCGATACAAGCCCTCATTGGAACATATGAAGATCTTTGGGTGTTTGTGTTTTGTGATGGTACCGGGAGAATTAAGAAACAAGCTTGAAGCTAGAAGCTCCAAGGCAATGTTTGTTGGATATTCATCAAGTCAGAAAGGATATAAGTGCTATGATCCTAACACAAGGAGAGTGTTAGTATCTAGAGAAGTGAAGTTTGTGGAAGAAAAAGGATATTATGAGGAGCAGATTCAAGAAGATTTGAAAGATCTCACTTCAGATAGAGCTGCAACCTTGAGGATAATACTAGAAGGACTTGGTATCAATATGGATCAAGGACAGCAAGAAGTAAGAGGCACTACACCAATACCGAATCATCAGACGTCCAATCTTGAACATGAGGGGGGGAATGGAACAGAAACTCAAACTCAAAGTCATGAAGAGAGTTCTGGTTCTCATGATCAAGCTGTGGAGTCAAATGATCAACAAGAAGGAGCTGAAGCAAGTCAGCTAAGGGATGAAGGAGCTGAAGCAAGTCAGCCAAGAGAAGAAGCAAGAGAAGAAAGTACACAAGAAGATGTACAAGACATGGAGTTACCGGCACAAGAAGGGCCAGTGTTGAGAAGAAGTACAAGGCTGAGAAAGGATCCTTCCAGTTGGGTAAACACGAGAGTGTACTACAATGCTCAAGCTGTGAAGCATCCTACTCAGGCCGTGTGTTCTTTCTCTCAATATCCAGAAGCACATTGTGCATTCATGGTAAACTTAGATGAGAATCACATTCCAAGAAGCTATGAAGAGGCAATGGAGGATAAGGAATGGAAGGAATCAGTAGGAGCTGAGGCAGGAGCTATGATAAAGAATGATACATGGTTTGAAAGTGAACTACCAAAAGGGAAGAAGGCAGTATCTAGTAGATGGATCTTCACAATCAAATACAAGGCTGATGGACAGATTGAGAGGAAGAAGACTAGATTAGTAGCAAGAGGGTTCACTCAAACATATGGAGAGGATTACATTGAGACATTTGCACCAGTAGCCAAGTTACATACCATTAGAATTGTACTAAGCTTGGCGGTTAACCTTGGATGGGGATTGTGGCAAATGGATGTGAAGAATGCATTCTTACAAGGAGAACTTGAGGATGAAGTCTACATGTATCCTCCACCAGGTCTTGAACATCTAGTGAAGAGAGGGAATGTACTGAGGCTAAAGAAGGCTATCTATGGGTTGAAGCAATCACCAAGAGCATGGTACAACAAGTTGAGCACAACTCTGAACGGCCAAGGTTTTAAGAAGTCAGAATTGGACCATACTCTCTTTACCCTCACTACTCCCTCAGGTATGGTTGCTCTCCTTGTGTATGTGGATGATATCATTATCACAGGAAGTGATAAGGAAGGTATCAAAGCAACCAAGGAGTTTCTAAAGTCTATGTTTGAAATAAAAGACTTGGGAGAAATGAAATACTTTCTTGGAATTGAGATTTGTAGATCCAAGGAAGGTTTGTTCATGTCCCAAAGGAAGTATACACTTGATCTTTTGAAAGGTGCAGGTGCTTATGGAGGCAAGACAGCAAAGATGCCAATGGAGGATGGCTACAAAGTACCAAGAGAGGGGGAGATTGAAGACAGCAAGCCATTTCATGATCCTAAACTCTATAGAAAACTTGTTGGCAAATTGATTTATCTAACCATCACAAGACCTGATATATGCTTTGCTGTGAATCAGGTGAGTCAACACATGCAGCTTCCCAAGGAACATCACTGGCGTATGGTGGAGAGGCTGCTGATGTATCTAAATGGCTCGCCGGATCAAGGTGTATGGATGGGGTGCAATGAAAGCACAGAAGTGGTGGGCTATTGTGATGCTGATTGGGCAGGTGATAGAACTGACAGAAGATCAACAACCGGCTATTGCACATTCATTGGAGGCAACTTGGTGACTTGGAAGAGTAAGAAACAGAAGGTGGTGTCATGCTCTAGTGCAGAAGCTGAGTATAGAGCTATGCTGAAGCTTACAAACGAGTTAGTTTGGATCAAGGGCATCTTGAAGCATTTGGAGATAGCACAAGACACTCCAATGACAATGCATTGTGACAACCAGGCCGCCATTCACATAGCCTCCAACTCGGTGTTCCATGAGAGAACAAAGCACATTGAGGTTGATTGCCACAAGGTGAGGCAGATGATTGTCCTAGGAGTCATCTTGCCATGTTATACTAGGAGTGAAGATCAGTTGGCTGATGTGTTCACCAAGGCTGCGAGGCAAAAGACAATGGAGTCCATTCATATCAGATTGGGCCTCATTGATCTTGGAAAGAGAAGCAGCTGATCCCCTTAGTCATGAGATCTTTACTCTTTTTCCCTCATTAAGGTTTTGTCCCAATGGGTTTTCCTTGGTGAGGTTTTTAATGAGGAAGATCTCATGGCTGTCCAAGCTTAAGCTTTCACAAAGCTAAGCTTGAGGGGGAGTGTTGAGATGAGTTGAGTATATGGATATGAAGAGATAAGGTGTTGAAGAGAAGAGGAGAAAGGAATGAGGGGACTTTGGGCAAGCATGGTACGGACGGCCGTACAAGGCCGTACATGGCCGTACCGTCCGTACTAAATGCCTCGACCAGAAGTTACCCAACCTGACCAAGTGAAACCGTAACAAGGTAGAAGTTACCTTAAGGGCTTAGTGAAGGGATAAGACTGGTAGGAGGATAAGGGACGCGCGTGCCAGGCTGGAACAGGCTGGAAAGTAGTCCAAGATGCCATAAGCATGTGAGCCATCCTGGCCAATCATTCAAAAGGCTCCCATTGACTCCACACGGTTAAACAGTGGCGATTTCCCTTCTTGTAAACCCTTGTGTCTCCCTTATAAATATGTAACCTCACTCATTAATAAATTAAGCAAGTTTTGAGACTCTCTCTTAGTCTTTAAATCTCAATGGTTCCATATTAGACTCCTAATCTCATTCCATACTCTAATCTTCACTAAATCGTTTCTAGTCTTTCCTAAACACTCAGATTACTCTAAACATTACTAAAAATCATATTATTAATGAGAGAGTTTACAACATATATAGATTAGAGATACATATTTTCGTCCAGGTTCAGTCTAGTTAGGATAAGAAGCATGTGTAGTCAAAGAAGCCTTATTCAAACCAGCCAATAAGGTTCCTCACATGCTTGGGTATCTTGCTTTAGCTTTCCAGCTGGTGCCAGCCTGTCTAAAGCTCTCTTCCCTTGACCAGACCTTATCCAAACTCCTCCTTGCTTATCCAGACTCCTCCTGTCGTGTTACACTCTCCAAATGGATGCAGGGTAACTTCCCAAGTCTTTTAACTTAGTTACCACAGTAACAATAAAGTTACTGTGGTAAATCTCCAAAGTTACTACCTGCTCCAAATCCCTTCCTCTATCCATGTATCAACTCTTCATCTCCTCATCTCAACACTTTATTCTCTTATCTCAACACTCCCCCTCAAGCTTGACCATGTGAAACAAGTCAAGCTTGGAAGAACCATGAGATCTCCCTCATTAAAACCTCATTAAGGAAAACCCATTGGGACAAAACCTTAATGAGGAAAGAGTAGAGATCACATGATCAGGAGAGTGTATAGACTAGTCCTTAGGCGAGAGATCAATGAGTCCTAACCTGATGTGTATGGACTCCATTGTCTTTTGCCTTGCTGCCTTTGTGAACACATCTGCTAACTGATCCTCACTCCGAGTATAACAAGGTAGAATCACTCCAAGAATCATCATCTGCCTCACCTTGTGACAATCAACCTCAATGTGCTTTGTTCTCTCATGGAACACAGAATTAGATGCAATGTGGATAGCTGCTTGATTATCACAATGCATTGTCATTGGCGTTGCTTGAATAATCTCTAGATGCTTCAAGATCCCTTTTATCCACACTAGCTCATTTGTAAGCTTCAGCATTGCTCTATACTCGGCCTCAGCACTGGAGCAAGACACTACCTTCTGTTTCTTACTCTTCCAAGTGACTAAGTTACCACCAATGAATGTACAATAGCCTGTGGTTGATCTTCTGTCTGCTCGGTCTCCAGCCCAATCTGCATCACAGTAGCCTACAACCTCAGTACTCTTGTTACATCCCATCCATACTCCAAGACCAGTAGTTCCATTCAGATACATCAAGATCCTTTCCACCATCCGCCAATGGTGCTCCTTAGGAACTTGCATGTGTTGACTGACTTGATTCACCGCAAAACACACATCAGGTCTAGTAATGGTAAGATAAATCAACTTCCCCACCAGCTTCCTATATAGCTTAGGATCATGGAACGGCTTGCTATCCTCAATCTCCCCCTCACGTGGAACCTTGTAACCATCCTCCATTGGCATCTTGGCTGTCTTTCCTCCATAGGCATCTGCTCCCTTCAAGAGATCAATCACATACTTCCTTTGGGACATAAACAATCCTTCCTTTGATCTGCATATCTCAATCCCAAGAAAATACTTCATTTCCCCCAAGTCTTTAATTTCAAAGCTTGCCTTGAGATACTCCTTTGTAGCCTTAATACCTTCCTTATCACTGCCTGTGATGATGATATCATCCACATACACAAGCAACACCACAATACCAGATGAGGTGGTTAGGGTAAAGAGAGTGTGATCCAATTCTGACTTTCTGAACCCTCTCCCATTCAGTGTAGTACTCAACTTGTTGTACCATGCCCTTGGAGACTGCTTGAGACCATAGATAGCTTTCCTCAACCTCAACACATTACCCTTCTTTACTAGATGTTCAAGACCTGGTGGTGGATGCATGTATACTTCATCTTCTAACTCTCCTTGAAGGAATGCATTCTTCACATCCATTTGCCACAAATCCCACTCAAGATTCACAGCTAAAGATAATACAATCCTGATAGTATGAAGTTTAGCCACAGGAGCAAAGGTCTCAACATAGTCCTCACCATATGTCTGAGTAAATCCTCTTGCCACCAACCTAGACTTGCGCCTCTCTATTCTTCCATCAGGATGAAACTTGATTGTGAACACCCATTTACTAGTCACTGCCTTCTTCCCTTTAGGCAGCTCACTCTCATACCATGTTTCATTCTTAATCATGGCTCCGGACTCATCAGCAACTGAATCTCTCCACTCCTTTAAAGCCATAGCTTCTTCATATGTCCTTGGAATATAGCTCTCATCCAAGCTTACTGTGAAGGCTGTATGCTCGTCTGGAAACTCTGCAAAGGAACACATGGCTTGAGAAGGATGCTCCACAGCCTGGGCATTGTAGTACACTCTCGTGTTTACCCAGTTGGAAGCATCTCTCTTCACCCTTGTGCTCCTCCTTAGCTCCTGAACTTGTTCTTCTTGTGGCTCTTGCCCATCTTCACTTGATTGAGCACCACTCTCATTTGAACCATTAGGATCTCCTTCCCACTCTCCACTCTCATCTGAGCCAGTAGACTCTCTTTGCCCATCTCCACTAGACTGAGCACCAGTCTCTACTTCCTGTGTCACCTCTTGATTATGCTGGCCTGAATCTTCTTGATTTTGCACTTGCTCATGAGATTCAGTTCCATTCCCCCTCTCATGATCAAGAGGAGTTGCTCTTTCAGCTTCACTAGTCGAATTGGAAGACTCTCTTCTTCCAGATTCCTGATCCTGGGATAACCCTATCCCTAGCTTCTCCAACATCACCCTCAGTGTTGTTGCTCTATCAGATGGAGCTTGAGACAAATCCTTCAGATTTTCCCACTCCTTTTCTTCATAATACCCTTTTGATTCAATAAACTTCACTTCTCTAGATACCATCACTCTCCTTGCTTCAGGATCATAGCACTTGTATCCCTTCTGAGTGATAGAGTATCCAATGAACATAGCCTTAGTACTCTTTGCCTCCAGCTTGTTTCTCTGTTCTCCTGGGGTCATGACATAGCATACACATCCAAATACTCGTAGGTGATCAATAAATGGCTTGCTCTTATTCAGCACCTCAAATGGAGACAGATTCTTCAGTATCTTGGTTGGGACTCGGTTGATGAGATAGCAAGCAGTCTGTACAGCATCTCCCCAAAAACGTTTTGGGACATTTGCATGAAACATCATCGACCTAGCAACCTCCATCAAGTGCCTATTCTTCCTCTCAGCTACACCATTCTGCTGTGGTGTGTAGGGACAACTGGTCTGATGCACAATCCCATGCTTGGCTAGATGACTCTTAAAGGCATTGCTGATGTATTCACCTCCGTTGTCTGATCTCAGTACCTTCACAGTGGCATTGTATTGATTAGATACATATGCTTGGAAGTTCATAAAAGCTTCTAGCACCCTATCTTTAGATGGAAGCAATGTGAGCCATGTATACTTAGACTTCTCATCAATGAATGTCACAAAGTATTTATGGCTGTCTCTAGACATGCATGGAGCGGTCCACACATCCGAGTGAACTAGATCAAAGCAATGCTCATAAGTAGTCTCAGATGTTGGAAAAACAGTCCTACAATGCTTTCCTAATATGCATGCTTCACAATTCAAGTGATTGAATGACATATTAGGGATTATCAATTCAATGGCACGAGCATGAGGATGTCCTAATCTAGCATGCCAAGTAATACTATCAATCTTCTCAGCAGTACTACTCAAGCAAATAGAATCAAAGGGATTAGAGGTCTTAGCCAAGTTGAGGTGATATAGCTGATTCTTGCTGTCTCCTCTGCCAATGACTCTCCCAGTCTTCAAATCTTGAAACTCCACTTCATCAGGTCTGAATACTACTTGACAATCAAGATCAATGGTAGCTTTCTTCACAGATAATAGATTTGAAGTGAACTGAGGCATGTAGAAGGCAGTTGTGTCCTTCTCAAACAGTTTTAGCTTTCCCACTCCTTCTATTGGGATCATGGCACCATTAGCTATCATAACACTCCCTGTTGCAGCCTTGATCTCACTTATAAGCCTCCTATCACTGATCATATGATGACTTGCTCCAGAATCAATCACAATTGGTTTAGAAGCTCCGGATTGTATAGCCTGCTTCCTGCTTGCTGCTAAGGCTTGTACTTGTTCCATGAACACTCTCCATTCTTTCCTGGTGATGCGATCATCAGCTCTACTCCCTTTCTCCTGCTCTTTTAACACCCCACTGTCTTCTACTGATTTCCCCATGTAGGCTGAGTAAGAACACTCTCCCACAACTCTCTTTCTACCCTTTCCTATGTTGATAGAGGCTTTGGATAGCATTCTGCACCTCCTCCTCTTCCGGAAGCCCTCACTCCTACTCCCGGTTAGCCTCCATGAGCTCTCACTCCTACTCATGGTTAGCTTCTGGAAGCTCTCACTCCTACTCCCAGTTGGCTTCCATGAGCTCTCACTCCTACTCATGGTTAGCCTCTCATCATCTCTCATTATCCCATACGCCCTTCTTATAAGCACACAGACCTCTTCCATTTCCGGAAGCTGTTCCCCTCTTAGAACCATCTCCACCAGCCACCCATATGATGACTCCATACTCGCCAAGAGCTTCAGCACCGTCGCTTGCTCTTGTGTAGTATCCCCATCCACATGAGATCTCAACCCTTGTAGTTCAACCCACAAATGTTGTAGCTTCCTCACATGGTTATTAAACCCTTCTCTTCCTGGTTTAACTTCACTAATCACCTTCTTGACTTCATACACTCTCCTAAGACTGATCTTGTCCTCATAAACATCTTCAATCTTCTCAAGCAGTGTACTTTCTTCAAGACTGAAGCAATCTCCACTTGTTTTTCTTGCTGTCTGATCTTTCTCAGCAGCTTTACCCTTCAAAGACTCTTCCTTCTCATGGTTTCTCCAAACTCCACAACTTTTCAGAGTTGTTTTCATCTGTGAGAACCACCCCCACTCATTCCCTCTCTCTTTCTTCTCTTCACTCCTTGTTGTACCAGATTGAAGCAGCTCCATCTTCTTTAGCCTAGATCTTCACTCAGATGCTTCTAATCTCACACGCCAAGCTTAACCACAAGCTAGACCCCTCTTCTGACCTTGTCAAACACCTAAAGAGACTCCCTTGAAGCTGACTCTCCAAAAGAAACACCAACAGACACAAACTTGACTTTTAAAGGATCTAGCTCTTGAAAA
The DNA here is from genome assembly GCF_020379485.1 of Brassica napus. Classification (NCBI taxonomy): domain Eukaryota; kingdom Viridiplantae; phylum Streptophyta; class Magnoliopsida; order Brassicales; family Brassicaceae; genus Brassica; species Brassica napus. Next base: position 273,470 of record NW_026014592.1, read on the forward strand.
ATCTCAAGAACTCTCAAGAACACTCAAGAACATTTGGAACCACGAAATCACTCTCTCCTTTTAAAGGAACCTGGCTCTGATACCATAATAGATTTAGTGATTTAAAGAGTGATTAAGTTTAATCTGAGAATTAAAGAGATTGGAGATTAAGAACAAGAGAGAGAGAGACTCAAAACTCCATTAGCTTGATTAATGAGAGAGTTTACAACATATATAGATTAGAGATACATATTTTCGTCCAGGTTCAGTCTAGTTAGGATAAGAAGCATGTGTAGTCAAAGATGCCTTATTCAAACCAGCCAATAAGGTTCCTCACATGCTTGGGTATCTTGCTTTAGCTTTCCAGCTGGTGCCAGCCTGTCTAAAGCTCTCTCCCTTGACCAGACCTTATCCAACTCCTCCTTGCTTATCCAGACTCCTCCTGTCGTGTTACACTCTCCAAATGGATGCAGGGTAACTTCCCAAGTCTTTTAACTTAGTTACCACAGTAACAATAAAGTTACTGTGGTAAATCTCCAAAGTTACTACCTGCTCCAAATCCCTTCCTCTATCCATGTATCAACTCTTCATCTCCTCATCTCAACACTTTATTCCACTTCCTGGTGATTCTCCACTAATTGTATCCAAATACAGCTTCTTACATCGCGATTCATCCTGGTTTGATTAAAATGACGAGGAAGTTGTCATATTCCCAAACAGGAAAACTGGGATCACCTGATTTGAAAGTGGGATAACTTCTTCATCCTAATTCCTATGAGATTTATTCCACTTCCTGGTGATTCTCCACTACTTTATGTATCCAAATACATTTCTTACATCGCGATTCATCCTGGTTTGATTAGAATGACGAGGAAGTTGTCATATTCCCAAACAGGAAAACTGGGATCACCTGATTTGAAAGTGGGATAACTTCTTCATCCTAATTCCTATGAGATTTATTCCACTTCCTGGTGATTCTCCACTTCTTTATGTATCCAAATACATCTTCTTACATCGCGATTCATCCTGGTTTGATTAGAATGACGAGGAAGTTGTCATATTCCCAAACAGGAAACTGGGATCACCTGATTTGAAAGTGGGATAACTTCTTCATCCTAATTCCTATGAGATTTATTCCACTTCCTGGTGATTCTCCACTACTTTATGTATCCAAATACAGCTTCTTACATCGCGATTCATCCTGGTTTGATTAGAATGACGAGGAAGTTGTCATATTCCCAAACAGGAAAACTGGGATCACCTGATTTGAAAGTGGGATAACTTCTTCATCCTAATTCCTATGAGATTTATTCCACTTCCTGGTGATTCTCCACTTCTTTATGTATCCAAATACATCTTCTTACATCGCGATTCATCCTGGTTTGATTAGAATGACGAGGAAGTTGTCATATTCCCAAACAGGAAAACTGGGATCACCTGATTTGAAAGTGGGATAACTTCTTCATCCTAATTCCTATGAGAATTTTCCACTTCCTGGTGATTCTCCACTACTTTTTGTATCCAAATACAGCTTCTTACATCGCGATTCATCCTGTTTGATTAGAATGACGAGGAAGTTGTCATATTCCCAAACAGGAAAACTGGGATCACCTGATTTGAAAGTGGGATAACTTCTTCATCCTAATTCCTATGAGATTTATTCCACTTCCTGGTGATTCTCCACTCTTTATGTATCCAAATACATCTTCTTACATCGCGATTCATCCTGGTTTGATTAGAATGACGAGGAAGTTGTCATATTCCCAAACAGGAAAACTGGGATCACCTGATTTGAAAGTGGGATAACTTCTTCATCCTAATTCCTATGAGAATTATTCCACTTCCTGGTGATTCTCCACTACTTTTTGTATACAATTACAGCTTCTTACATCGCGATTCATCCTGGTTTGATTAGAATGACGAGGAAGTTGTCATATTCCCAAACAGGAAAACTGGGATCACCTGATTTGAAAGTGGGATAACTTCTTCATCCTAACTCCTATGAGATTTATTCCACTTCCTGGTGATTCTCCACTACTTTATGTATCCAAATACAGCTTCTTACATCGCGATTCATCCTGATTTGATTAGAATGACGAGGAAGTTGTCATATTCCCAAACAGGAAAACTGGGATCACCTGATTTGAAAGTGGGATAACTTCTTCATCCTAATTCCTATGAGATTAATTCCACTTCCTGGTGATTCTCCACTTCTTTATGTATCCAAATACATCTTCTTACATCGCGATTCATCCTGGTTTGATTAGAATGACGAGGAAGTTGTCATATTCCCAAACAGGAAAACTGGGATCACCTGATTTGAAAGTGGGATAACTTCTTCATCCTAATTCCTATGAGAATTATTCCACTTCCTGGTGATTCTCCACTACTTTTTGTATCCAAATACAGCTTCTTACATCGCGATTCATCCTGATTTGATTAGAATGACGAGGAAGTTGTCATATTCCCAAACAGGAAAACTGGGATCACCTGATTTGAAAGTGGGATAACTTCTTCATCCTAATTCCTATGAGATTTATTCCACTTCCTGGTGATTCTCCACTTCTTTATGTATCCAAATACATCTTCTTACATCGCGATTCATCCTGGTTTGATTAGAATGACGAGGAAGTTGTCATATTCCCAAACAGGAAAACTGGGATCACCTGATTTGAAAGTGGGATAACTTCTTCATCCTAATTCCTATGAGAATTATTCCACTTCCTGGTGATTCTCCACTACTTTTTGTATACAAATACAGCTTCTTACATCGCGATTCATCCTGATTTGATTAGAATGACGAGGAAGTTGTCATATTCCCAAACAGGAAAACTGGGATCACCTGATTTGAAAGTGGGATAACTTCTTCATCCTAATTCCTATGAGATTATTCCACTTCCTGGTGATTCTCCACTTCTTTATGTATCCAAATAAGCTTCTTACATCGCGATTCATCCTGGTTTGATCAGAATGACGAGGAAGTTGTCATATTCCCAAACAGGAAAACTGGGATCACCTGATTTGAAAGTGGGATAACTTCTTCATCCTAATTCCTATGAGAAATATTCCACTTCCTGGTGATTCTCCACTACTTTATGTATCCAAATACAGCTTCATACATCGCGATTCATCCTGGTTTGATTAGAATGACGAGGAAGTTGTCATATTCCCAAACAGGAAAACTGGGATCACCTGATTTGAAAGTGGGATAACTTCTTCATCCTAATTCCTATGAGATTTATTCACTTCCTGGTGATTCTCCACTACTTTTTGTATACAAATACAGCTTCTTACATCGCGATTCATCCTGGTTTGATTAGAATGACGAGGAAGTTGTCATATTCCCAAACAGGAAAACTGGGATCACCTGATTTGAAAGTGGGATAACTTCTTCATCCTAATTCCTATGAGATTTATTCCACTTCCTGGTGATTCTCCACTTCTTTATGTATCCAAATACATTCTTACATCGCGATTCATCCTGGTTTGATTAGAATGACGAGGAAGTTGTCATATTCCCAAACAGGAAAACTGGGATCACCTGATTTGAAAGTGGGATAACTTCTTCATCCTAATTCCTATGAGATTATTCCACTTCCTGGTGATTCTCCACTTCTTTATGTATCCAAATACATCTTCTTACATCGCGATTCATCCTGGTTTGATTAGAATGACGAGGAAGTTGTCATATTCCCAAACAGGAAAACTGGGATCACCTGATTTGAAAGTGGGATAACTTCTTCATCCTAATTCCTATGAGAATTATTCCACTTCCTGGTGATTCTCCACTACTTTTGTATACAAATACAGCTTCTTACATCGCGATTCATCCTGATTTGATTAGAATGACGAGGAAGTTGTCATATTCCCAAACAGGAAAACTGGGATCACCTGATTTGAAAGTGGGATAACTTCTTCATCCTAATTCCTATGAGATTTATTCCACTTCCTGGTGATTCTCCACTTCTTTATGTATCCAAATACATCTTCTTACATCGCGATTCATCCTGGTTTGATTAGAATGACGAGGAAGTTGTCATATTCCCAAACAGGAAAACTGGGATCACCTGATTTGAAAGTGGGATAACTTCTTCATCCTAATTCCTATGAGAATTATTCCACTTCCTGGTGATTCTCCACTACTTTTTGAATCCAAATATAGTTTCTTACATCGCGATTCATCTTGGTTTGATTAGAATGACGAGGAAGTTGTCATATTCCCAAACAGGAAAACTGGGATCACCTGATTTGAAAGTGGGATAACTTCTTCATCCTAATTCCTATGAGAATTTTTCCACTTCCTGGTGATTCTCCACTACTTTTTGTATACAAATACAGCTTCTTACATCGCGATTCATCCTGATTTGATTAGAATGACGAGGAAGTTGTCATATTCCCAAACAGGAAAACTGGGATCACCTGATTTGAAAGTGGGATAACTTCTTCATCCTAATTCCACTTCCTGGTGATTCTCCACTACTTTTTGAATCCAAATATAGGTTCTTACATCGCGATTCATCCTGGTTTGATTAGAATGACGAGGAAGTTGTCATATTCCCAAACAGGAAAACTGGGATCACCTGATTTGAAAGTGGGATAACTTCTTCATCCTAATTCCTATGAGAATTATTCCACTTCCTGGTGATTCTCCACTACTTTTGTATACAAATACAGCTTCTTACATCGCGATTCATCCTGATTTGATTAGAATGACGAGGAAGTTGTCATATTCCCAAACAGGAAAAACTGGGATCACCTGATTTGAAAGTGGGATAACTTCTTCATCCTAATTCCTATGAGATTTATTCCACTTCCTGGTGATTCTCCACTTCTTTATGTATCCAAATACATCTTCTTACATCGCGATTCATCCTGGTTTGATTAGAATGACGAGGAAGTTGTCATATTCCCAAACAGGAAAACTGGGATCACCTGATTTGAAAGTGGGATAACTTCTTCATCCTAATTCCTATGAGATTTATTCCACTTCCTGGTGATTCTCCACTTTTTTATGTATCCAAATACATTTTCTTACATCGCGATTCATCCTGGTTTGATTAGAATGACGAGGAAGTTGTCATATTCCCAAACAGGAAAACTGGGATCACCTGATTTGAAAGTGGGATAACTTCTTCATCCTAATTCCTATGAGATTTATTCCACTTCCTGGTGATTCTCCACTTCTTTATGTATCCAAATACATTCTTCTTACATCGCGATTCATCCTGGTTTGATTAGAATGACGAGGAAGTTGTCATATTCCCAAACAGGAAAACTGGGATCACCTGATTTGAAAGTGGGATAACTTCTTCATCCTAATTCCTATGAGAATTATTCCACTTCCTGGTGATTCTCCACTACTTTTTGTATACAAATACAGCTTCTTACATCGCGATTCATCCTGATTTGATTAGAATGACGAGGAAGTTGTCATATTCCCAAACAGGAAAACTGGGATCACCTGATTTGAAAGTGGGATAACTTCTTCATCCTAATTCCTATGAGATTTATTCCACTTCCTGGTGATTCTCCACTTCTTTATGTATCCAAATACATCTTCTTACATCGCGATTCATCCTGGTTTGATTAGAATGACGAGGAAGTTGTCATATTCCCAAACAGGAAAACTGGGATCACCTGATTTGAAAGTGGGATAACTTCTTCATCCTAATTCCTATGAGATTTATTCCACTTCCTGGTGATTCTCCACTTCTTTATGTATCCAAATACAGCTTCTTACATCGCGATTCATCCTGGTTTGATTAGAATGACGAGGAAGTTGTCATATTCCCAAACAGGAAAACTGGGATCACCTGATTTGAAAGTGGGATAACTTCTTCATCCTAATTCCTATGAGAATTTATTCCACTTCCTGGTGATTCTCCACTACTTTTTGTATCCAAATACAGCTTCTTACATCGCGATTCATCCTGGTTTGATTAGAATGACGAGGAAGTTGTCATATTCCCAAACAGGAAAACTGGGATCACCTGATTTGAAAGTGGGATAACTTCTTCATCCTAATTCCTATGAGATTTATTCCACTTCCTGGTGATTCTCCACTCTTTATGTATCCAAATACAGCTTCTTACATCGCGATTCATCCTGGTTTGATTAGAATGACGAGGAAGTTGTCATATTCCCAAACAGGAAAACTGGGATCACCTGATTTGAAAGTGGGATAACTTCTTCATCCTAATTCCTATGAGATTTATTCCACTTCCTGGTGATTCTCCACTCCTTATGTATCCAAATATAGCTTCTTACATCGCGATTCATCCTGGTTTGATTAGAATGACGAGGAAGTTGTCATATTCCCAAACAGGAAAACTGGGATCACCTGATTTGAAAGTGGGATAACTTCTTCATCCTAATTCCTATGAGATTTATTCCACTTCCTGGTGATTCTCCACTTCTTTATGTATCCAAATACATCTTCTTACATCGCGATTCATCCTGGTTTGATTAGAATGACGAGGAAGTTGTCATATTCCCAAACAGGAAAACTGGGATCACCTGATTTGAAAGTGGGATAACTTCTTCATCCTAATTCCTATGAGATTTATTCCACTTCCTGGTGATTCTCCACTACTTTATGTATCCAAATACAGCTTCTTACATCGCGATTCATCCTGGTTTGATTAGAATGACGAGGAAGTTGTCATATTCCCAAACAGGAAAACTGGGATCACCTGATTTGAAAGTGGGATAACTTCTTCATCCTAATTCCTATGAGATTTATTCCACTTCCTGGTGATTCTCCACTACTTTTTGTATCAAATACAGCTTCTTACATCGCGATTCATCCTGGTTTGATTAGAATGACGAGGAAGTTGTCATATTCCCAAACAGGAAAACTGGGATCACCTGATTTGAAAGTGGGATAACTTCTTCATCCTAATTCCTATGAGATTTATTCCACTTCCTGGTGATTCTCCACTTCTTTATGTATCCAAATACATCTTCTTACATCGCGATTCATCCTGGTTTGATTAGAATGACGAGGAAGTTGTCATATTCCCAAACAGGAAAACTGGGATCACCTATTTGAAAGTGGGATAACTTCTTCATCCTAATTCCTATGAGAATTATTCCACTTCCTGGTGATTCTCCACTACTTTTTGTATACAAATACAGCTTCTTACATCGCGATTCATCCTGATTTGATTAGAATGACGAGGAAGTTGTCATATTCCCAAACAGGAAAACTGGGATCACCTGATTTGAAAGTGGGATAACTTCTTCATCCTAATTCCTATGAGATTTATTCCACTTCCTGGTGATTCTCCACTTCTTTATGTATCCAAATACAGCTTCTTACATCGCGATTCATCCTGGTTTGATTAGAATGACGAGGAAGTTGTCATATTCCCAAACAGGAAAACTGGGATCACCTGATTTGAAAGTGGGATAACTTCTTCATCCTAATTCCTATGAGATTATTCCACTTCCTGGTGATTCTCCACTACTTTTTGTATACAAATACAGCTTTTACATCGCGATTCATCCTGGTTTGATTAGAATGACGAGGAAGTTGTCATATTCCCAAACAGGAAAACTGGGATCACCTGATTTGAAAGTGGGATAACTTCTTCATCCTAATTCCTATGAGATTTATTCCACTTCCTGGTGATTCTCCACTTCTTTATGTATCCAAATACATTTCTTACATCGCGATTCATCTGGTTTGATTAGAATGACGAGGAAGTTGTCATATTCCCAAACAGGAAAACTGGGATCACCTGATTTGAAAGTGGGATAACTTCTTCATCCTAATTCCTATGAGAAGTTCCACTTCCTGGTGATTCTCCACTACTTTATGTATCCAAATACAGCTTCTTACATCGCGATTCATCCTGGTTTGATTAGAATGACGAGGAAGTTGTCATATTCCCAAACAGGAAAACTGGGATCACCTGATTTGAAAGTGGGATAACTTCTTCATCCTAATTCCTATGAGAATTATTCCACTTCCTGGTGATTCTCCACTACTTTTTGTATCAAATACAGCTTCTTACATCGCGATTCATCCTGATTTGATTAGAATGACGAGGAAGTTGTCATATTCCCAAACAGGAAAACTGGGATCACCTGATTTGAAAGTGGGATAACTTCTTCATCCTAATTCCTATGAGATTTATTCCACTTCCTGGTGATTCTCCACTTCTTTATGTATCCAAATACAGCTTCTTACATCGCGATTCATCCTGGTTTGATTAGAATGACGAGGAAGTTGTCATATTCCCAAACAGGAAAACTGGGATCACCTGATTTGAAAGTGGGATAACTTCTTCATCCTAATCCTATGAGAATTATTCCACTTCCTGGTGATTCTCCACTACTTTTTGAATCCAAATATAGCTTCTTACATCGCGATTCATCTTGGTTTGATTAGAATGACGAGGAGATTGTCATATTCCCAAACAGGAAAACTGGGATCACCTGATTTGAAAGTGGGATAACTTCTTCATCCTAATTCCTATGAGAATTTTTCCACTTCCTGGTGATTGATTCTCCACTAGCTTTTGTATACAAATACAGCTTCTTACATCGCGATTCATCCTGATTTGATTAGAATGACGAGGAAGTTGTCATATTCCAAAACAGGAAAACTGGATCACCTGATTTGAAAGTGGGATAACTTCTTCATCCTAATTCCACTTCCTGGTGATCTCCACTACTTTTTGAATCCAAATATAGGTTCTTACATCCCGATTCATCCTGGTTTGATCAGAATGACGAGGAAGTTGTCATATTCCCAAACAGGAAAACTGAGATCACCTTATTTGAAAGTGGGATAACTTCTTCATCCTAATTCCTATAGAATTATTCCACTTCCTTGGTGATTCTACACTACTTTTGTATACAAATACAGCTTCTTACATCGCGATTAATCCTGATTTGATTAGAATGACGAGGAAGTTGTCATATTCCCAAACAGAAAAAGGGATCACCTGATTTGAAGTGGGATAACTTCTTCATCCTAATTCCTATGAGATTTATTCCACTTCTGGTGATTCTCCACTCTTATGTATCCAAATAATCTTCCTACATCGCGATTATCCTGGTGATTAGAATGACGAAGGAAGTTGTCATATTCCAATAAGGAAACTGGGATCACCTGATTTGAAAAGAGATAACTTCTTCATCCTAATCCTATGAGATTATTCCACTCCTGGTGATTCTCCACTTTTTTGTATCCAAATACATTTTCTTACATCGCGATTCATCTGGTTTGATTAGAATGACGAGGAAGTCATATTCCCAAACAGGAAAACTGGGATCACCTGATTTGAAAGTGAGTACTTCTTCATCCTAATTCCTATGAGAAGGATCAACTTCCTGGTGATCTCCACTTCTTATGTATCCAAATACATAGTCTTACAAGCGATTCATCTTGGTTGATTAGAAATGACGAGGAAGTTGTCATATTCCCAAACAGGAAAACTGGGATCACTTGATTTGAAAGTGGGATAAATTCTTCATCCTAATTCCATGAGCATTTCCACCTCCTGGTTAGTCTCCACTACTTTTTGTATAAAAAACAAGCTTTTTACATTGAAATCATCCTGATTGATTAGAATGACGAGGAAGTTGTCATATTCCGAAACAGAAAACTCAGGATCACCATGATTTGAAAGTGGGATAATTCTACCCTAATTCCTATGAGATTTATTCCATTCCTGGTGATTCTCCACTTCTTTATGTATCCAAAATACATCTTCTTACATCGCGATTATCCTGGTTTGATAGAATGACGAGGAAGGTTGTCATATTCCCAAACAGGAACACTTGGGATCACCTGATTTGAAAGTGGGATAACTTCTCATCCTAATTCCTATGAGAATTTTTCAATTCTGGTGATTACAATTAGTTTTTGTAGATTAAAAATTACAGCT